>NW_027272635.1:0-180851 GCF_040938485.1 Diadema antillarum | reverse complement strand
AGCATTACAGATGCTTATCTCAGTGAAATTAAAAAACCAACCTGTCTCTCGGTACAAATAACCTTTTTCCGCACATGCTCAAACTGGTACCCCGAACTGGCTTATACTATTAGAACACATCAGTAAAAAAAGTGAAAAGCGGACATTCAGTTCAAAAGTTAATAATCTTTAAATCATTTGTGCAGTCGCAGCAGAGTGAGAAGAGTTTATGATGTCACATGCGTAGAACAATTCAAGGAAAACCTAAAGAGAATTTCACTTTTTTTTTCTTTTAGGTAAAACATGCACATTTCCTCAACAAGTCACTGACGTATGTAAGGGCAATGATAATACATGTAGTTTCTGCCTTCTTAAAGAGTGAAGTCCAGTGTTCTTTTATATGCAAAAAAAGTAGATATGATATGTTGAGTTTTCTCAGGTTTTGGAACAAACTCTATTTTTCAATCCTTATATACATAAAGGGTTTGTGAGAAAATCATGCTTCTGTCAAGTGTCACAAAGCTACTCCACTTATGACATTGCATTGCCAGAGATTGCTCAAAATTGACATACATTGTGTGGCTGTCTACTACAAAAAACAGCAGGCGACTTATTTTTTTTTTTGTTCCCTACTTAAACAATCAATTCAAAGTGTGCATGTGTTATTGAAGCACTGAGGCTATTGATGGTGAAGAAATATCTAATATATGAACAATACAAACTAACCCCATCTAGTATGAAATATAATGGAAAGCATAATTTGAGTATTTCATATCCATTAGCAGATTCATATTTTCATCCATAATCCACCCCCCCCCCCCAAAAAAAAAAGAAAACAGATAAAAGTGAATAGAAGTCAAATTCTCTTTAGGTTGTGTTTAAATTTGTAATTTTCCAGTTCGTTCTCTTGTATTTTTCTATTATATATTTCTTTAGAGTATTCTTGTAAATATTCAAGCCCAGTGCATTCTAAGAAAGGGAATAACCTGACAACAGTTTAGAAGACAGAATAAATAGTTATCGTTATCTATGAAATTAGACATTTTCACATATATTTTGCAAAAAATAAAAAAATGCTAATCTTCATTTCATGGAGTGGCTTCATGCTCACCCTCGGCTAAAAACAGGGAGGTGATTACTTTCTGGATTAAAATGGAAAGATGTTTCTAGAGCCGTGGTGTTTAGCAATTCTAATGGGGGGGGGGGGGGGATTCAAGGTGACCCGTCTCAAATTTTATATGGTTTAAACATACATGACATAGCCTATGACATAGGAGTCTCATTATTATGCGTCTGCCCTGAATGGTGCCGAAGGCATATGTTTTCAGGTTGCCTGTCTGTCTCCCGGTCTGTGCGGATGTATCTACGGAAAAATTGATGGGCTTTCATCAAACCTGGTTCAGGGATACTACATGATGCTGATGATCTTATTGGCTTTTGGACTATATCTGCTAAAAGTCAAAGAAAATTTGAAAATAACGTTTTTGCTACTTCTCTAGTCAGGGAAATCGGTGTACTTGTGTGTACTGGTTGGTTGGCGCATTCAGTTGGGTACAGCAAGGTTTCATCCTCTGCTTTCACAGGAAAGCCGACTCCCAACTTCTTGTTCTCGTAGTCAAGGTATATCTGATCCTCTGCTTCAGCAACCTGCAGCTTGGTCTTCATAGCTAATCTCATCTTACGCTGCATAAGTCGAAACTCCTCGAGCTCTAGTTTTTGATGCGTTTCTATAGCACCTGCTTCAGCTGCCAAATAGTATGCCCTTCTGGCCATCACTCTCAGAAGGACTGGCATGGCTTCCACACTGACTCAACGAGGAACCAGGATTGACATCCTGAACATCTTCCATCTCCAGCTCTGGCGTCCTATATGGCTCACCAGTCTCTCGATGTTGACCTGCATCACTCATCCTGAAGACCATTATTGAACTTGATGCATAGTGAACTCGATGATGAATAATCACAGGTCCCTTTGGCCCAGTATGAGACCAAGCTAACACCATGCATAAGCATGGATCAGCAAGGCTCAACCTGTAATTGAATAAAACAAAGTTCAACATACAATCAATATTGGAATATCTATGGGATCAAGTAGTTGTACTTCTGAAGTGATTTACCGTTTACATACCTTGTTTGTGTGACTTATTTTATGTCATGTCTAGCACATGCAACTTCTCCAGTAGATATTATCTAAATTCACATATCGTGTATCATTGCTTATGCTCTGTGACTATGGCATTGCTAATTTATAACACACATTCTATTTTCATTGATAGACAACAAGGAGTCAAGGCCAACCTAAATTTTCTGACTTCAATCTTCATACATGTCTTAAATTCTCCTAAATGAACCAGGAACGCTATTTTTCTTCATTAGGCACATCATACATGCCTACATCGTTCTTCGTGTCAACTTCACAGAAACCAATATCCAACTGAGCCTCAACTCGGCTCAAACGTAATAATTCCTATTAACGAATATGATGCGACTATATCCGGTCACCTATTTACGTACGTACCTTGGTAACTGCGTCCAGCAGCCCCATACGCATAGCGTAATTACGCTATGGCTATGCGTATGGGGCTGTTGGTCGTAGTTAGTACCTTGGTTGAGGCTTTCCGTATTACCGTGCACTTTCATTGACTTATTCGCTATGCTTTACTGTATGTACCTGATATGTATGATCGCACTTCTGACATGTAAGTACACATGTACCTCGATACAACTCTTTCGCATCAGTTTTCACCACTCAGCATTCGATTAGCATAATTCACACATATCATCATCGATTACTGTGAAATATTTTCAACGGAATTATAGTACAACTATCTACTCACAACGTTTGGCTCATCAAAAAGATTAATTCATCATCCCAACCTCACGGTCGTCTGTCCATTTCAAACGAGGAACGTCAGTAGTATGGACGTACGTACGTATACCGCGCGACCAACGGCGTGGCGTGCGCATGCGATTTTAGCTTTGCCATTGACCAAGTGCTGAACGGTCCACGCGTGCACGCATAATACGTGTACTCTATGATAACGTCATTGAAATGATATTCTTGATCCCGGTGCGAGAAGAAAAAACAAATGTTTAATTCAAGTAGTAATTTTTTTAGTACAGTATTACTGATGACACTGTTACTCTTTAACAACGTGTAGTTATATTTTCAAATAAAAATATACGATAATATCCAAAAATAGTGTGGCATTTCAAGCAAACACCATTCAACACCCACATGTCAGCTTTCGGGAAAGACTATGGAATGGTTCCAAATTCGAACCCTTAAGACTTGGCTCCCTTTAGGGTTCGGATTTGCACCCCTACACCCATCCCGAACCCTATAAGGTGCCTTTTAGTTAGATTTGCTCGTAGGGTGAAAATATGAACCCTAATAGAACCCTAATTTCTCTGTGTGCACTATAACTTGTTCCATGCAAAAGAGTGGGACATCCGATCCCTGTAAAGTGTGTGTGTGTGTGTGTGTGTGTGTGTGGAGGGGGGGGGGGGGGGGGGGGGTCCCCAAACTTCCCTCGCCGGTCCGGTTATGGGCTTGTAATCGTGGTGATGGTGACCATCCCTCCCCCCCCCCCCCCCCCCCCCCACTCCTCAGTACGGATTTACGCCGGTGGTGTCGATGTGGTTTTCCCTCGTCGATTCCTCTTGCTTACAGGTGCACTAGTATACTGTTTATATTATAAATTAATACTTACAAACATACATCTTTTTTGGGGCGAGAAACTCACAGTACACCTTTTCACTTGATATCATCAATAAAGATGTGGAGTCAGTGGTAAATGTGGAAGATGGTAACAACTTTTAATAGTCACTCCAACTGTGGTAAAATGAATTATACTGTATCCACCTCTCTATATTTCAAGTTCCCTGAACAGGAATAATTCCTCATTTTAACAAGCTGAATACATAAAATGACTACCTCGATAAAAATTTCATTTCGAAAACTCACTGACGAGATAATCTAACCTGCTGTCGCAAAATACAGGTGTAATATATAAACTGAAGAAATATTTTGGAACCAATTTCGTCTTCCCCTGTACTTCCATGCGGATTTTATGATTTTTTTTTTTCTCATGAAAAAAAGTTAATTTTGATAAAGTCCATTTTTTTGAACCCAGAATTTGTAAATATATCAGCTAGCGATTAAGCTTATACCGGAATATTTTTGCTCCCTCGTTCGCAATACAAACCAACAGTTGAGTACATTAATACCCCACAAGACATACATTGCTTAAAACGAAAATATTGTCCGTCGGCAATTCTGGATGTATAACCGCCTGTAGCCAAATATAAATTATGTACTTTTCTTCAGTTTAAAACGTTTACTTTTCGAACGCAAGCTGAGAACAAAGAACATACCAGATGATGTCAAGACGGCACTATGATATTTAGATTCGATTATTATCTTTGTTTATAATGCTGAACTGCGTCACATATTGAAGATGTCTCCGCATATCAACTGGGAAAAGTAGTTATTTGTTGTTTTTGTTTTTTTCCCCGAAAGGCTAATCTTACATGTATGCAATATTTAATACTTTTTTGGCATACACTACGTGATAATGTAAAGTCAATTAATATTTCACAACGGGTACAACCATCTTTGTTGGTCATTATAAGTCTCTCTCTTTCCGCTATTTCTCAGTTATCGCAAAAACAATATTCGAATCGTGTAATTTGAGGACTTATTCTGTTTCTCTTCGAAGAGCATACTCTTAAAAACACTTCTCATGCTTTTCAATAAGTCCTTTGGTTCTAATCTGTATAGTCCATACATCCCATTGTCTCCTTTTATTAACCAAGTCGATGGGATCTTATATTTCTCTCTTAAAACAGAGTAAGAAAAAAAAGACGCTGTTAAACAATTAATCTTACCTCCGGAATTTTCAGCTGTTGGCGATATACAGCCTTCATCAGCAGAATGACTCGTTTTTGCCTTGATCACGTGACAGTCAATAAGCGGATCATAGACTTTCGGAAGTTTGTACCAACTCCCCCACCCCGTCTTTGTTGAGAGAAGATTGGTAGGCCCTGATGTAAATTGCTTCCTTAACTAGCTGTTAACCCTTTCCGTACGGGAACCTGGTGGCCTGCCTGTTATGTTTATGGGCATTTCAGAATTCAGTATTGAACGGGAGGTTCCAGGTCTAGAACCTCCACCTTCTCCAGGTCCACGTGATGGCCTGGCGATACGATGTGGATGTGTTGGTTAATATAATCATGCACACCACTATTTTAAAGTCATTATGAATGAGTACACCACGTACAGTGATTGCGGTAAGTCGATACCCAATAGTCTCAATCACAAAATGTTTCAAACATTTGATATTTAAGGTCGCACTCTGCGAATTCAAGATTCACATGAAATTGACATTGCTGAACAAACACTCACGCATGCACCAGCACTCACTTTCCATACCAAAACAATATATATACATATACATAATATCAAGATTAACGCAACCCAACGCAAGAATAACGGATAGTCTGACTTTCCTATCGGGTTGTTATATGTTATAATCATGTATTTCATTTTCTTTTTTTTTCAGGCTGCCATCTCATCAAATCATTTTGCTATGACTATAGAGCTTTCTTGCGTTCCAATTTAACCAACATATAACACAAATAAGTCAAACCACAGTCTTGCCTTATCTTGAATAAGCTGAAATCGACATTCCTTTTTTATCTATTACCAGACTACTGTAGATCTTTTGCGCTTGGATGTACTACTTGTACGTCTCATCACTTTCGATCAATGAAAAAAAAAATGACTATGTCATTTGTAATGTATTCAATGCAGAAATCTGATTAAAGATCTGAAATGTCAAACAAAACAACCAATTATGATTAATGCGTTGAAAACCATCAACATGGCTTTTTAAAGGTTACAATAATTTGATAAAATAATGATCAAATTGAATTTTATTGTTTGTTGATCACTTCATATCATTTCCAGGCAGAGTAGAAGCAATCGCTATAACTCAGTCACCAAGGACGCTTTACGTGATGTACGTCACCAAGCTCACTCAGATGTCAATTGATCCAGACGGGGAGGAGACGGATGTAGTGGATCTCCCTGGTGGGAGCGACTGGACCCTTGCTTTTGTACTTTACAACGGGTATAGATACATTTCACTACCTTACAAGGGTTCAAAGGTTTCATAGATCGACATTTTATGGAGTTCTTCTGACTCCTATCTGTCTTTCTCTCCCTCTTTCTCTCTCTCTCTCTCGCTAAAAGGAGGAAATAGCACTACATATAGAATATATGGTGATATTTCTTTCAATCTCTCTCTCTGTCTCTCACGCACACTTTTAACCAACAGTAACTAAGACATAAAAATGGGGAGACAGGTCTGCCAGTAGACTAATTCATTCACAGAAGGCAGGGACCTGACAAACGTGCAGTGACGACCTCGAATCTAAGAACTGCAACACACTTCGTATAATATTATATCATGGATAAACTATCATGATTCGTCAGGACTTAAGGAAAAGGATCAGTTCTCCTCGGACGGGTTCGATTGGTATATGTTCATTTTAATTGAAATGGGATACATTAGTAAGGATACAAATCAGATGTTCTGACTCATAATTGGCCAAGATTTCCAAGCTAATGTTAAAAATTCGGCATCTGTTGGGATGTTCTTAACAAGAAAGTTTATGAAGACAGTGACTAATGAAGCGATTAGTCTCCCTCCACACACGTATAGTTCCTTTATTAGTTCATTACATAATAGAATGTGTATCATTACAAATCTCACTCGTCACAATGCACGTCTGACAGATTTTCCATCGTTAATGTATCATTGATATAAAATTCCCCAAGGTTATTTCTGAAAGCTTTTCACATAACCTGCAAAATTGCTCTAGTATGTTTATATTTAAACAAAAATTAAAATCAAAGTTAATAAATGAATATAACCTGCTGATTAGAATTTTTCTTTAATATGTTATCTACAGTATCCTCATTTAATGTATGATGAATCAACCTGCAGTTTATGATTGTTTACTTCTGGTTTATGCTCCCATTATAATAATCACTGCATCCGTATACCAGTAGTAACATATTGAACTCGTTATGAATTTGATTCTAGATATGTGCGTGTATATACTTGTGTATCTATATGCTATATTAAATTGTTAACTCGGTTCTTATTCCTTAGGTTCTTGTTTTTTTCCTTTTTTTCATCTCTTTTATTTCATTTTTCCTTTGTACCTTGATAATTCAGTTTTTATATAGTTTCGTCATTATTACTTTGTGTCCTATCTCCATTGAATGCATATCAAATTTACACTGGTATATTTTCTTGGAACCTCCGTTTACAAGCTTTGCTTTTGCGGTTCCATCATATTTCAAAAGTTATAGAGAATTGTCTTACGTACATTATATACGTTGACACACTTTCTGTCCATGACCCGATTTATAACATATTTTGCATCTTGCTTGGTTTGTATTCTTTTTTAATGTATCTCGATGAAATGGCTCTCAAGTGAAATATGAAAATAAATATGCTGGAACTGTGTACTGTGTCTCGAGTGTAAGACCGGTGCAGTTTCAGTTATTCAATCAATCAATCAATCAATCAAAAAGCCCAAGGGAATTCAGAAAAGCGACACCTTTTTATTTCTGCACTATGTCTTGCTTAACTTACTAAAGGGCCGGGGCATTTGGTCTTCCGGAATGCCGTCTGTGAATATGTCTACTGTGTGACTATAATTTATATATCAAAAGCGAAAAGGTTGGAATGTGCAAATTATACCTGAGACAAAGGCTAGCGTCACACAAGAACAAGAAAAATGTAAAAGTATATAAGATCTCCATTGTTCAATCAAATAATGTATGCTACACCGAATCAATAGTGCTTGAGTACGAACACTACCTTCACACTACATAAACGCACGCACACACACACACAAGCCCACAGAGAGAGAGAGAGAGAGAGAGAGAGACACACACACAACACATACACACACTCACAATGACAGCAGCATTGGTTTGCTCTATGTAAATTGTCTTTTTCAGCTTGTATACCAGGGGCGTCACCAGCTTTTTTTCAAGGGGGGGGGGGGGGGCAATCTTTAGAAAATTTGCGTTTTCACACTGAATGTAACCTGCGATTTTTTTTTTTATTTGTTTATTGATCCCTGTATCATCATGTACATTAACATACACTGCACATATTATACATGTACAGGGCCGGCGCAGTGTTTTCAAAAGTGTGGGGGCCCACTTCCGGGTTTCATGAGCTAACAAGCAAAAAAAAAAAACAAACAAACAAACAAACAAATTAAAAAGGGTCCTGACCTCATTCTCTCCCCTCCAATTTTAGTGCCACTTACGTACTTCCGGGTTGAAAAAAAAGTGTGGGGGCCCAAAGTGATGACACCTTATGTATTTCTTTGTATGGTGCACAAAAAGTGTGGGGGCCCGAGCCCCCACGGCCCCCACGGCTGCGCCGCCCCTGATGTATACATACATTGCTAGAGGCACGTATTCATAAGCATAAGTTATTTTCAAAGTATTTTTCTACATTACCTTTACAGTGTACACATATTTTGGATGTGAAATTGTTTGATCTGGTATCATTTTAAACATCATACTCAGCAATTTTGCCTAGAGATACTATTTTTGTATTCAGTATTGGATACGAATTGTCACGGGAAGTTTACATGTACTTTACGTATGGAAATGAAAATTAGTCATGGTTTAATCAAACACACAAAGTGGCACACACATCCACCCACAAGCGCGCTGGAACACTTCTGGTTTCGGGGGGGGGGGGGACAAAATCTCTATGGAGGGGGCACATTTGTGACGGTGTGGGATCCTCCACGAGGGGGCGAAGCGACTTTTTGTAAAACAGAGTACAAAATTCGCGTTTGTAGAGCATCTAAAAGTGAATTTCTGGAGAATTAAACATAGTGAAAAAATCACTGTTAAGGACTATGATTATAACATACGGGGGTACATTATGTAACGGTGGGAGGGGGATGCATCCTCCCAGGGTAGTGACTTAAAAAATAAAAAAAAAAACAGAGTATAAAAGTCGCGTTTACTGAGCATTTTAAATCAAATTTCTAGGGAATTAAACATACTAAAAAAAATCACTGCGATGGACTATGATTTTCAATTTGCCATTCGTCTGTAATGTACTCATTAAAGCTTAAACGTGATCGCCTTGTTCGAGCAATACAATTTGTTCTCATCAGTATAGAATAGCAGAAGAAGAGGAAAAATATAAGGTTTACTAAAGGTACGTTTCAGGGGGCACACTCGAGGACGCGAGGCTACCATCTATATACTAAATCTACTCGTGATTAGTAAATATTAGTGTATAGATATAATAATGTATATCGCTATTGAATTATTTGTCCCGTTATGGGCGAAAAAAAAATCGCATTTTCAGTTATGAAATTGATAACTTTCAGAGGAGAAAAGTGCCTTTGTTGTTCATTTTGGTCTGTAAAAAATGATCAATTAGTTGATACAGGGGGCACTTGGGGGAAGTCGTTTTGCCCCCCCCCCCCCTTCAAAAAAAAATATAGGGGGGGGGGGGCAAGTGCCCTCTTCCCTCCCCCCCCTCGCTTCCAAACACACACACACACCCACACACACACACACACACACAAACACACACACACAAACAAACGGAGGGAGATTCAAGGGATTTTTTTTGAACGAACATGTACAAATAAGAAACAAAACAAAACACAACAATATGATTTCTTTTTTACCGTACAGGTTCTGGGGACAAGATAGAATACGTTTATGTAGAGGGCACCCTGCAACATGTTCACTGCCCTTATAGATTGACTAACAAGATATTATTGATTATATATCTTATCATAATAATAAATGCCTCATATACATTTATATCTTATAATTATTGATGATATATCAGTGTGTTCCTAAAATCCCCCATACATTATGCCCATACACACATTACTAAAATATAGATAACATATCATAAATAAATCATCCTATAGTCCCGAAATCACTTCCTCTCTTATTCTTCTTAACCAACTTTAATGAACAACACCATCAAATTTACTGTTCTGTTTTGTTTTTCACTCAGAAATACTTTATTGATTCGTATTCATTTGTTTTGACTATCAATAAATTGTAATAATAATGAATGCATACATCGATCCTATATTGACACATAGGACTTCACATTTTCATTAGAAAAATTGTATAATATATCATAATTGCGTTCGACCATGAAACACAAGAAGCCTTTTAAAAATGAGTCTTTTCAAGCAAGTCTCAATGAACTTTGGCTGGTATGTTCCAGACACAATATAAAAAAAAAAAAAATATGAAAAAGATAACTGCTTGACTAACTCGCGGCATCTCAGCCCTTGTTTCTACGTGTGCAACATCATTTTGTAGGCATATAATAATACATGGAACTTGACGGGGGGGGGTGGAGGGTGTTGGAGGGGGTAGCTCCTTCCTTTTTTTATCACAAAAATGCAAGCAAATCTTCTCATCTTGGGAATTATAATTATATGGGGAGGGGGGGCAAACGATATGCTTACCCTTGCAATAGTTTTATGGGGAACTGTTTTGTTCTGTCAAAAAAGCAAGAAAATTTTTCATGTCGTGAATTACTCATTATTAGGAGGGGGCCAAAATCATAGTGTGCTTGCCTCTGCAGAATCTTTATGAGGCTAAAGGCCGTGTCACACCAGCCTTGCGTGCGACTTGCAAAGAACAATTTTGACTACCCGGAGGTCCCCGTAGATATCCGCACATGACAGTACCTAACATGTATCTCGAAAGTAGTCGCCCGGAGGTGCGCACGCATATTTTTTTACCCGCAACCGTGTTTAGGCCCTGTCACACCTTTCCGGGCAAGCTACTCGGGCTTGTTACGTGTAGGGATTTTCTAGCATACCGGACATTCCTGAGGGCGGAAAAGGATTTGTGCGAGTCAGCGCATGTGTCTTACTTGCTGGACGCGTTATACTTGCGAGTATACTGTGTGACCTTTGTACCAGTCGCGTGGGGGCTGACAACTTAGTGAAGGAATTCCTCTAATGGAATGGATGAAATCTCACAGAATTTCATTATCTTGGCTGCATACGGGACTGCGAAGTACCTGCGTTGGAATTGCCTGGGAAGTACTGCCGCTAAGGGTCTCCTACTGGCGTTCTGCGTGGACCTCTACGGGCATTCCCGCGACTACCCCGGAAAAAGTTTTGGTCATGCTCAAAACTTGGCTGCGGTTAAATCGGACTTGCGTGAGCACCTCCGGGCAACTACGCGCTAGATACTGTCAGGTGCGGACCAACTGCGGAGAGCTCCGGGGAGTAAATTTGTTTCCCCGCAAGTCAAGCCGCAGAAGTTCCCCCGTACGGTTTGACAAGGCATGAATGAACATTCACTGTTAGAACGCTGTGTAAAATTTCGTTGTTTAAAATATTGTTGTTTAAAATTCTAAACAATGTTGTTTAAATACAGAAAATTGGAGCTTGATTGCCTTAAACAGCGGCTGTTTAAAAACAATTCGGAATGATTGTCCAAACAATTAAACATCGTTGTTTAGAAATTGATGGGCAAAAGTCATGTGATAGTCATGAACCAATCAGCGGGCCTGCATGTATCCTTCGTCGCAAATGATCGCCGCCGGGCGGCCACCGCGCCTCACACACACACGTACGTACATCACACGTTTATGTACGTATAGCTAGCTACACTTTGTATCCACAGTAGCGCGGCTATTCATCATGATGGACGGCGGTGACGATGACTGCAATGCAGCTACATGTATATGGAGTCACGAACATTCTCAGCAAATGGGGTCTAGCTGT
The DNA here is from genome assembly GCF_040938485.1 of Diadema antillarum. Taxonomy (NCBI): domain Eukaryota; kingdom Metazoa; phylum Echinodermata; class Echinoidea; order Diadematoida; family Diadematidae; genus Diadema; species Diadema antillarum. Next base: position 169,038 of record NW_027272635.1, on the reverse strand, counting down.
AGAAGAACTTTGCCAGTCATTCCAAGGTATTTATTTATTAAACTGATAGTTACATCGCTTCATGCCCATCTGTAATTTGAATGATGTATGAAGCTAGTCACGGCTCGACACGCTTTGGGTTCTTGGCCGGGCTGCGCTACGCCTCGCCTTCATGCATGTAACGTTACATCTAACAAACTGTTAACGTTTAACGTTAAGTTGGGTCGTCTGTACCGGTAGAGGATTCTACATTATGTTTTTCAACCAACTCGTGCTTGTATAAACACTTGCATAATTCAATCCTTACATACATTTTCAAAACTTCACATAAAATACGAATTTCTTTTACAAAAACTAATCATCTAAATCAGCGTACGGAATATTCCCATTGTTGACACGGTACAGTGTAGCCTATTCGTTGTAACTTTTGTTACAGTATTCTAAGTTGTAACCTAACAGGCACCGCATCACATCATGCACATATATAGGCGCAGTGTCCGAGTTCGGATGACGTAGAAATCTAACAAGTTAGTTAGGCATAGGGTCTAACGTGACAGTTAGGGCCTAGCTAGGCAATATGCTAGGGCCTAGTCAAGGGCTAGGGCCTATATTTTAGACTGGTAGTGCTAACTAGACTAAGTTCAATTACACAATGACCTGTCTCGATCATTTCCTACGTCTGTACCTCATAATTTAGAAATTATGGTCGGCTGTATTAGCCCTTTATATCGACCACCCTCTTGTAATAAACCAACTGTGTATTAATTGGCGCACTGAACGCTTAGTATACGCACTTCACTGCACGCAAAGCACATAAAAATGGATTGGCTTTGACTGTTGATGATGATGGTGTGGGAAAACGCGAAAATTCATTAACAAAGTTGATGGTTTTAAGCAAGGACAAAATTTCGAATGAATATTTTCACCGAATCGTAATGTAATGTCTATGGAAGTTTCTAAAAAGCTTCGTACAACACGGTATTCAATACAACTCAGTTTGCGTGCATTGTCAATGCAAAAACAGCGGTCGATCTCAATAAGGAGCGTTACCGCGGGGAGCTGAAACGAGGCCACGCAAGTTGGATGGCGATATTTTTGCACTGAAACTTCGAATCGAAAAGGGAACAAAGGCATTTGATAGCCTAGCTCTGGATTTTCTCAGTCACGTAGGTCAAGTTTTTTGCATGAATTTCAGTGTTAAATATTCTTATCAAGCAAATAAACATTAGGCGGTCGATGAGTAGTACGTCCAACCGTACAACCAAAATCTACTGTAAACATAACGAACCCCCTAAAATCCAATACTGAAGTGCAAGTTAAGTTCTGCTACTTTTGCTGGAGCAATTCATTCTTTCATTACTGAGCATCATTGCCATCAATGATGCTCGATGAATTAAGGTCTACGTAAGCTTCCAGTAGAAAAAAATGCCTAGAACCCCTATAAAAAAAATGAAGATAAAGACAGAAAACAGATTGTGGTGTTTTTAACGCACAATATAGTCTATGCACCACACGTAAACTTAATGCCTGTAGTAATAATATACCACCTTAGTAGAGTTCTATTTGTTTCGTGTAGGTAGGTGGTTTGGAACCAATTTTTGGCACTTTTGTCACTTTCGAATAAGTTTCTATGCAAAGATTAGGAGCTTTCTTCTCAGTCTGTCAAGATTTCCATGCCAAACGAAGCACATTGTGCAAATTCACACAAACTTGTGAGAAAAATGTTTATAGAATGAACATTTTTGCAGAAGCTAATGATCATGCATAATTCACTCCATCATTTATGTTTTTGTTATTAACTTGAGTATTATATTTTTTTCCATTTGGTTTATAGCATTCTTTCTGGGCCACCCTTAATATGATTACAAATGCAATCTTGTTCCCTAATTTGTACAGATCAAGCAAGACTTCAGCCAGGAGATCATGGTTGAAGACAGGATGTTTGCAGCATGGCCATGTATGCTGACAAAGTACTCTAGTATGGGGAATCAAGATGTCCATCGTAGCAAACGCTGCTTATTTGTCACACGGGTCACACCGATGGCCTTTCCCAAGGTACATTTTAAATAGTATTGCTCTGTGTAGAGATTCTAATCTGCAGCCCCAGTACCACCCTTTCCTTTTTTGGATTTGAGTCGAGGTGAATTTATTAACAACATTAACAACATACTTACAGTATGTACATGACTATTAAAAAAAAAATCTTTAGACCGAGAAATTCATTCAATGCTTGTTAATTAATTTCTAAGACTTTCAGAAGTGGATCTGTAATTTCAAAGCCAATATCAAAGAGATCATCCGGGCTCTTGATGACTCTGCTTTGTCCATCATTCAACTTGCATGTCACGTTCCCGTATTTGGTTTTGTTGCCGATTCGACATCATGAGCTTCCTTGGCATTTATCATGCACTGATCGAGTGACACATTGCATGCCTTTAGATCTTCATTGATGTACACACTTTTCATGTTCTCTTTTCCTTTCAGACTAGAATACCCAGAATACAGTTTGTTCCTTTTGTTTGCAATAAAGTGGACTTTGATCTGCCTGCTCTTTCCTTCTTGCCTTTTCCCCAAGATGATGACAAGATCATGAAGATGAGATGTCCTCTTTCCAAATGTCTAAGCCAACTTCCTTGGCAACATTTGACTCGCCCTCAGTAAGCTCTTCCTCTGTCTCCTCAGCCCCCTCTGGCAGGCCAGTCAGGCAGAGATTGTCCCTCCTTAGCTCATGTTGGACCTCGTCCTGCTGGAACTGAATCCTCAAGAGATGACATGTGGATTCAGAACATCTTTAATTGTGCTCATACAAGCTTCTTTCGCTCCTTGTATCACATGCGGTAGTGCAGCTTTAATGACTGTAACTACAGCTTGGACAATTATTTGGGAGAGGCTGTCTCCTGCCCATCTCTCACATTATAGCACCCCACGGCCACACAGTTCATGTACACTGAAACTTCTGGACGGCTTGTCCTTGCCTCCTTCATCTACCATTCCCCTTTTCTTCTCCACTGCCTGATCAACTCACATGATAATCAAGCTTTTGTCATTATAGGATAACATTCACAGAGAAGTCTTTTATGAACTATTAACGTTTTTGCATTCTTTTTCCTACTACTTGGAATAAAAATCACTGGACCTTGAACATCTCTTGCTCTTGCTAATCTAATTAAGATATATGCATATTAACTGATCTTGCTTTATGCAATGCCAGAATATGACATGAACCTCCTGCAAAAGCCCAAATTTCATTCATATTGCAATAGTCTTTGTTAAGCACTTAACAGTAGTGCAAGATTATTCTTATTAAGGCACTGGCTGTCAACACCAGTCAACTTTCTTTCATCCAAGTTCATGGTAACTCTGATTGCTGCTTTGTAGAATAGCATGATGATTATTACAGCATTATAATTCTAATGCTTGGCCTTACAAGTTTGGCTCTACTCATCCACAATTAGCCTGTACTTGCCCGTCTTGGTAGTAAATGCCGTTGCCAGAATCAGTCCCTCATTCAAAATGTGTAGTATTTTCTACAATACCCTCCAAACAACTTTAAAACTGCCCCCCCCCCCCCCCCCACAGTTAGTAATCCTGGTTGCAATCAAGTACAATATAAGTACATAAGCTAGCATCTGAATATGAGCTGATACTTGTCAGCATTTCTCTTTATCAGCCTTGATTGTGTTAATATTTTTAAAGGGTATATTTGTACTTATCATTCAAAATACTCCCCCTGTGTCATACATTTTGCTCCACAGAGGAAAAAGAGACGCTTGCATTCAGCATGCTGCCGCTAGTTTGCCGAGGCTGGACTGCGAGGGTGTGGGGCAAGTGCTCCTTTCAGGAGTCGATGGAGTGATTCTACGACTTTCAACCTGTAAGTATCTAACTATTCGGAGGCTAATCTTCTAAAACAAGTGATGTGTTGCCCTCTTATTAAAATGATGAGATGGACTTTGACATTGCAATACAAAATATAAAAATCATCAAGCTGTGGTCCATAGTTACAGAAATTCCAAGTTTATGCTGTTTCATTTGTTAGTTTAGTCCATGGATGCTACATATTTATGCAAATTTACTATGTTGCTAATGTATCCTGTGAATCACAATAATTTTTTTTAATGAAAAAAAAAATCTTATATTACATAGTCAACATACATATTTACTTTATTTTGTGCCCGACTGCTCAATCACACACTTGTCCAATATCAATATGTCCTTTTCATTTTGATAAAAAGGGGAAAAAATTCGCATGAAATGCAAAATTGGTCCCAAATGTCGCCAATAAGGAATATTCCATTCATCAATAAATATTGCACTTGACTTATGGTGTCATTATATTCAGCAAGATGCTGGAAATATATCACATACCACTCATATACATCCAATGTGATACAGGGTGTCTCCCCCCCCCCCCTCCCCCATACCAAAAAGAAAAAAGACCTCGCATATACTCCTTAATGTTCCTACATTGTAAGTGGACAAAATTGTTATACTACTATTATTGGAAAGAGTAACTTACCCAAAATACTGAAATGCAATTCAGAAGTAGTTTTTGTTTGATAATACTTTTTGCCTGGGCTTGCCAGCAATAAAATTGATTTTCTTTCAGAAGTTCCCATAGGCCACAGTTGAAAATTCATTCAGCCAGGTCATGGTTAGCCCTTGCAAGAATAGAAAATGTAATACATGGATGTTATATACTACATAAAATACCCAATTTAGGGTATATGTTTGCAAATGAAATGTTGCAGAATTTGGTCAGGCACTTTATTATGAACTCTACCTTGAACATTGGAGAGGTGTGGGAAATATATCTGTTCTGATGGACTTCATTATACATGTACCAATGCCTCAACCCAACACTTCTGCGTAGATTATTTCAAGATTTTATCGAGATATGCATGTTTCTTTTCCACTTCCATTTCATTTTACAGGAGGGCACAGACCTGGCTTTCTACATTGGACAAATTGACAGGAAGCAGAGACCACAGCCCTTCATCTTGCTGATGGGAGGATCCTGGAAGAAGCCACTGCAAACCTTTGTCATGAGGAAGTTTTCGCTACACGACACGAAGACCGAGAATACGAGGAAGCGATCACTTGTGACGGTCCCCGTACTCTGATTCCCGTCCCCATATCTATGCAGTTTCGCTTTCCTGTACAGGACGGAGGCGTGGGGACAAGATCGCTGATTGGTTGGCTGACTGGCTGGCTCACTCCTGCCCAGCATTGGGACCGAACGCTATTTTGGCCAAGTACCATTCTCGTTTTCCCCCGGTCGGGACGTTCCTCGGATTTGATCATGTGCAGAAGCAAATTTCGCACACGACACGCTTAACTCCCGGCCGCGTTGTGCTTGCGAAAACTCCCTATTGTAGAGAGACAGGGATTCTTGTTTCCAACTTTGACAAAGGCTGTGGACTGTGCATTCATAGTGCATTATGTCCTAGATGTAGAGTACCAGGCTCAATGTTTAGCTGCCTGGCAGTTCTTGGAGACAGTTGTGTACAAAATGCCTGGTAAAGTGACGTCCAATTCTGTGAGAGAGATCAGGACATACCTGAACTCTTCAAATCAGGAAGATTAGATGCGTAGAATGAGATTTTCATGGTCATCAGAAGTTTAATTGACAAAGTTGACTTTTAGGTCATTCGCCAAAGCAAAGGTTTGGTATCTATGTTTTATCTGTTTATAAATCAATAAGTAATGGATACATGTCACATGGAAAGATCAAAGGTCATGAGAAGATTGTTCTATTAATGGGTAATGTTGGCCCTTGAAAACTTGTGATAAAGATGGGCTAGAAATGAATTAAAAAGGGTATTTTGCATAGTAGTGACTTAATGAAATATTGGGCAAGATCTTCACAGGTTTATACTGAAGCATGACAGTCAATTTTCAGAAATATAGCAGTTGTGAAATTAAAACCTCATATCTGTTGAGCATAATTGAGATGACACTCTGTACTGAATGTGGCCTTCATAAAATTCAAGATGAACTGTTTCGTAGAATGTATATTTCCATTATGAATTCATTTCATTGTATATAGAGTAATCTTCATTACTGCCATCTCTATCACAGGAGTGACAGAGATGATCTTTGCTGGACAGATGTGCTGTACTTGGCACATCCCAGTTATGAAAAAAAAACCCACCTGTATGTGTTAGTAGCAGGTATGACTTCTCAAATTACACCAGTAAACAGGAGTAAGTTTCATTATAATTACAATGTACTGTATTTGTTATTTGGTCTGTTCAGATATGCTGAATATAGGTATGGAGTAGAATTTTCACAAGAGATAAAACTTATTTCTTAATGTGAATGGTTTCTCCATCTGCAGTATATTTACAGTCATCATTGTACTGTCAGGAAATATAATCTAATAACCCCTGACTTACTATTGCAGATGTTCCCCAAAAGCATTGCAACTGAAATGATTCAAAATGTTGTTACATCAAATTGAACATTGTTAAAAATGATCTAGTTTGATAGAGAATACCTTCAGTAATATTTTCTTAGTGGGGCAACAAAGTACAGTATTGGGACAGAAAAGCAAATCCTTAGAGGGCCATTCCCTTATGCTTCGCTTATGAGATTTCCAAGCGCATGTAATAGTGACAAACACTTCAAGAACAAAGTCAGCGGTTCTAAGAAAATCAGATAATTATTCCAGGAAACAAGACTCATTCAAGATTTATCTTGTCTTGTCAGGGTATGATCACTATAAAACTGGATAATGTGTCTGTAAGGTGTGCATTGGACTGTAAAAGCATTCTGAAAAATTACATTCTCTGTGTACTGTTCATTCAGTTAGCCCTTTTGGACCCATCTGAGGGCAACTGATGGTCCCCATGCACCCACACAATATGAGAAATGAAGCAACAAAATATTCAATGTGGCACAGGTATAGATAATCTCAAGCTGAACACATCCATGTTATGCATAATAATTAATTCTTTAATTATTGCATGTTTCAAATTCAATTTGCCATTGCAGTTTAGTTGAAATATTGTGAAATGTGATTTTTACGGCGTTAAGCGCCCATTTGTATGTAAGTGGAATCAAAATGTACATTTGACAATACACTAAGCTTTAGATGAGTCGAGGTCAATTCAGCTGGGAAATCACTTAACTCAAGCATAACAAAAGCTTGTGATTTTTCCTCTGCAGTCAAACCGCGCGAGTCGACACATTTTTCTCGGTTCTCGAGAACTTCGACTTATCAAAGGTTCACTGTATAAGAAGAATTGTTACTCTGTATATATTCTGAAATGGATGAGACAATTCTTCATTGGCTCAATTTGTTATTTTTAATAAGTTTGCACATCGATGGACAGATTGACCGATTGAAGGTTTTCTAATGATACGCTGTCAGTGATATAGACAGTGAAAATGTGCTGAAATATATGATTGGCCAAAAAAATAAACATTTGTGTTATTGTGCTTATATACAAGTGAGTTGTACAGTAATATGGGATTAAGAACTGTTTAAATTCTAAACATGAATATTTAATATTTGCTTTAAACAACCCAGTTGTATAAAATTACTTTTAAACAACCCGGTTGTATAAAATGACTTTTAAACAACAGTTGTTTAGAGTTTTAAACAACTTTTTTTAAACAACTCAGTTGTATAAAATTACATTTAAACAACAGTTGTTTAGACTTTTAAACAACTTTTTTTAAACAACCCAGTTGTATAAAATTACTTTTAAACAACAGTTGTTTAAATTTTTAAACAACTTTTTTAAACAACCCAGTTGTTTAAATTTCTTTTAAACAACAGTTGTTTAGAATTTTTAAACAACAAAGGGTTAAAAGTTTAAACAACTACGTGTTGTTTAATTTTTAAACAACAGTTGAGCGATTCACCGGTTAACTTGTGGTTGTTTAAAATTTTAAACAACCTTGTTGATTTTTTTCTAACAGTGTTGCAAACATTCTTGTTCGGCCGCTGAAAATCTTCTACGTGCTGGAAACTACCTCCTCGCCACAAGCCCGCGTTATGGTGTGACACGGCCTTAAGGCTCGCACTTAGGCTCGCATTCTCAATGTGGATTGGTCACAAGTAAAGTGCTATACATAGACCCTACATCCTTGTAGTAGCATACGTACACGAACACGCAAAAAGTGCTCCGTACCGTACGGATACAGTACAGTCGATAAATAGTCAAAACTGTAAATAGATATGTATAAAATAAGTGCTGCCAGAGCACGGGGTACGATTTTATTTTTTCTAGATATTTTGTTTTTGTCCCTGGTGAAAAAAGAAATAACAAAATTAAAAAATTAAAAAATTAAAACAGAGTACATAATTCGCGTTTGTAGAGCATCTAAAAGCGAATTCCTAGAGAATTAAACATAGGCCTAGTGAAAAAATCACTGTGAAGGACTATGATTATAACATACGGGGGTACATTATGTGACGGTGTGAGATCCTCGGCGAGGGATCGAAGCGACCGAGCGGGGGAGGGTGTGGGAGGGGGATGCACCCTCCCAGGGTAGTGACTTAAAAAAAAAAAAAAAAAGTCGCGTTTACGGAGCATTTGAAATCAAATTTCTGGGAAATTAAACATAGTAGAAAAAAATCACTGCGAAGGACTGTGATTTCCAATTTGCCATTCGCCTGAAATGCATTCATTAAAAGCTTAAACGTGATCGCCTTGTTCGAACAATACAATTAAATGTTCTCATCAGTATAGAATTATAGAAGAAGAGGAAAAATATAAGGTTTACTAAAGGTACGTTTCAGGGGGCACACTCGACGACGCGAGGCTACCATCTACATACTAAATCTGCTCATGATTAGTATATATTAGTGTATAGATATAATACTGTATATTGTTAGTGAATTATTTGCCCCGTTATGGGCGAAAAAATGGCATTGAAGTTCAGTTATGAAATTGATAACTTTCAGAGGAGAAAAGCGCCTTTGTTGTTCATTTTGGTCTTTAAAAAATTGATGAATTATTTGATACAGGGGGCACTTGGGGGAAGTCATTTTGCCCCCCCCCCCCCAACAAAAAATAACTAGGGGGGGGGGGGGAGGGGCAAGTGCCCCCTCTGTCCTCCCCCCCCCTCGCTTCCAAGCACACACACACACACACACACACACACACACACACACACATGGAGGGAGATTTAAGGGATTTTTTTTGAACGAACATGTACAAATAAGAAACAAAACAAAACACAACAATAATAATATATATTTTTTTTTTCTTTCTTTTTTTTTACCGTACAGGTTCTGGGGACAAAATAGAATATGTAGAGGGCAACCTGCAACATGTTTGCTGCCCTTATAGATTGACTAACAAGAAATGATTGATTATATATCTTATAATTACAATAAATGCCCCATATACATTTATATCTTATAATTATTGATGATATATCAGTGTGTTCCTAAAATCCCCCATACATTATGCCCATACACACATTACTAAAATATAGATAACATAGAAATTGATCATCCCGTTAAGTCCCCAAATCACTTCCTCTCTTATTCTTCTTAACCAACTTTAATGAACAACACCATCACATTTACTGTTCTGTTTTGTTTTTTTACTCAGAAATACTTTATTGATTCGTATTCATTTGTATTGACTATCAATAGATTGTAATAATCATATATATATTATATAACACATAATCCTGCATTGACATATAATTAATTAGGACTTAGAAAAAAAAAATATAATGTATTGCGTTCGACCATGAAACACAAGAAGCCGTGTAAAAATGAGTCAATTCAAGTAAGTCTCAATGAACTTTGGTTGGTATGTTCCAGACACAAAGTATGTGGCTGTTAATTGGTATCGTGATTTTTAGTGAATACTATATGGACCGCTCTTTAAAAAAAAATTCTCCTAATAATGAATTTGTCACAGTAGTCAATGATGAACCTTTTATTTATAATCCATTCCAGCAGCATCGATCCGTTTTCAAAACTTGAAGGTAGAATATAGCATTTATGCGCGGGGGAGCAGAGCAACCGAACGGGGGAGAGTATCCCCCTCCCACGACAGGGAGATTTTGCATTTTCAGACCGGAAATTCAACGTTCTAGTGCACACTTCTGGTGAATTTTGGGGGTTTTTTTCTATTAAAAAAAAATGAAAATGCCTGACTAACTCGCGGCATCTCAGCCCTTGTTTGCACTTGTGCAACATCATTGTGTTGGCATTTAATAATACATGGAACTTGACGGGGGTAGGGTGTTGGAGGGGGTAGCTTCTTCCTTTTTTATCACAAAAATGCAAGAAAATCTTCTCATCATGGGAATTATAATCATGTGGGGAGGGGAGCAAACGATATGCTTACCCTTGCAATAGTTTTATGGGGAGCTGTTTTTTTTTGTCAAAAAAGCAAGAAAATTTTTCATGTCGAGAATTACTCATTATTGGGAGGGGGCCAAAATCATAGTGTGCTTGCCCCTGAAAAATCTTTATGAGGCTAAGGCTCGCACTTAGGCTCGCATTCTCAATTTGGATTGGTCAGAAGTAAAGTGCTATACATAGACCCTACATCCTTGTAGTAGCATACGTACACGAACACGCAAAAAGTGCTCCGTACCGTACGGTCGATAAATAGTAAAAACTGTAAATAGATATGTATAAAATCTGTGCTGCCAGAGCCCGGGGTGCGATTTTATGTTTTCAATATATTTTTTTCAATCAACCACCATATTTACACAATGGAACAAAAGATTTCCAGGGGTTCCAACTGATTGTGTCTGTAGTGTGTATTAACTTCATTTGTCTGTATCATATTTTCAATACATGTGTAATCCTTGTTGGGTTGTACTTTGACCAGTTGAGGAATATATTGCATTTTATAAACGACCCCCCCCCCATCCATTTTGTTTTTGAGATGATTATTACTACAAGTCTGATCCCCCTCTTAATTGTGACAATTTTTGGAAAAGTTACAAGTTTTTATCCGTACGTTAGATCTTTATCGTTTGTCTGCATATTCATATGCGCACAATTCCTGCGTACTCATCATTCTGCCAAACTGGTGTAATGTGAAGTACAGTACTTGCTTGTACAGCAATTGTTCACTTGTACGGTCCCGGTATCGTCTGCACTGAACCGAACCCTTTGCTTATCTGCCTACACTCGCAGCCACGCCCACGTCAAACACACACACGTTAAGACACACACACACACACACACACACACGCACACACACACCCAAATCTCACACTCTCAAGCACAATCATACTCTCGCATGTTAAAACACTGCTTACACACGCCATGCATACACACACTACCACTGTTATAATGATGCCATTGGCGGCATTGGTGTGAAAATATGTTTCGTATTCAGACCTGCGGTGTGCTAACAAGTGCCCGAGAGGGTACATTATTGGCCTGGGGTTTTTGGAGCTATTCTGTACTTATCGTATATTATTGATGATCCGGAAATTGATCGAATGTAATAGCCAAGCCACGTTTGTCCTTGTCTAATGTCGGCTCAAATTTTTGTGTATGTATGTTTTTGCTGTCGTCTCGGAAGCCCACAGAGAGACTGGATTTATTCTTATTATGTTGTGTGTGTTCTATGTCTTTTTCTGTCCATGCTTCTCAGTGTTCTTACTTACCTTGTTCAGCCCTTTCTCGTTTCACATTCTACGTCTCTTCAGCGATCTTCTGCTTATCATAATTTTGACGTCACCCATGTTCGTAGATTACTCCAGCGTCTTGCCACATCCCGGCGACTGGGTATTTTCTTGTATCGTCCACTTATTCACGACATCCTAGTTTTCTTAATAACGCAGACTTTTAAAAATTCGTCTCGTATTTTTAATTATGGCTAATTTTCTGAATGCTCCATTTCATTCCGTATCGAACGATGATTTTTTTTGAATTGTTTAGGAACACAAGCTTAGATTCTGACCCAGTTAGTGGGTTAACCAGTACACGAACCACCCCTTACGATGATTTTGTTACCGATAGCCTGAATACAGCTGCAAATGAATTGCCTCATGATCTTAGTAATGATTTCACTCAAAATATGTTGTGCAATTATATAACAGTGAATCAATGTAAAGATATGATTCATAATTTTTCTGAGGACACGTTTTCTTTGTTACATTTAAATATAAGGAGTTTGAATAAACATTTTGATGATTTAAAATTTCTATTAGAATCTGATGCAAGCCAGTCGCTATCCGTTATCGGATTAAGTGAGACATGGTTAGCTTCCAATACAGAAAATTATTTCGCAATTGAGGGTTATAATTTGTTTGTTAACAATAGGCTTGATAAGAATGGAGGGGGCGTTGCATTGTACATATCACGTTCCTTTGATACTATTGTTCATGAAGATATTTCTAGAATGGACAATGTTGTTGAATCTTTGTTTATAGAAATTCTTATCCCAGGATGTAGAAATCTTATGGTAGGCATTATATACAGACCTCCTAATTCAAACGCCAATGATTTTTTAACTTATTTTTCAGATCTTGATAATTCACACGTTTTCCGAAATAAGGATTGCTTTTTACTCGGTGATTTCAATATTGATTTGCTGAAGTCTGAGCATGATAATATCTCTAGTGATTTTCTTCACACACTTCTGTCCTCGTCCTTTCTTCCTCTTATTTCTAAACCCACACGTGTTACAGATCGCTCTGCCACCCTCATTGACAACTTGTTTTGTAATATTCTACCCCTCCCTGACTCTTTTATAATCCTTTCAGATATGACTGATCATTTTCCAATAATGACTTGTTTTACTCTTAAAACACCAGCTAATATTAAACCTATTTCACCTCTTTTGTTTAGACGTAGAGTTTCACCTGAAAAGTTAGCTAGTTTTGATGTGGCCCTGGAGAATGCTGACTGGTCAGGAGTATTTGGCAGCGATGATGTTAATATATCCTTTTGTAATTTTATGGAAACTTTTAATCATCATTTAGATGATGTAATCCCAAAACAAAGAAACAGAACAGAGTATAAAAAGACACCTAGATTACCTTGGATTTCCAGATCAATTCTTCGTTCAATTAATAGGAAAAATCGTTTGTATTACAAGTACAAATTGGAAAAAACTGAGCGATCGAAGAATAGATATACATCATATAAAAATACTTTGACAATGATTTTACGTTCTGAAAAGAAAAAATATTACTTTAAGCAATTATCGAAATATAAGTTTGATATGAAAAATACTTGGAAAGTCCTAAAACAGGCCATGAATGTTCCGAGTAAACACTCTGACATTGATAAAATTAAATTGAATGATGAATCGATTAATGATCCTCTTCATATTGCAAATATTTTTAATTCTTATTTTTCAAAAATAGGCGAAAATTATGCTCAAAACATTCCTGCAACAGATTCTCATTTTACTGAATTTTTAGGTCAGCGTAATTCTGATTCCATATTTTTTATACCAACTAACAGATTTGAAATTATTGATATAATTTCTTCTTTTGAAAATAAACGAAGTTCTGGTTATGATGAGATAGATAATTTCATACTTAAGGGTGTTATTTCCTCGATTGCTGATCCACTTGCTCATATATTTAATCTGTCAATTTTTAATGGTGTGTTCCCTGATAAAATGAAATTAGCTAAAGTAATCCCAATATTTAAGGCAGGCGATAAGTTCGAAGTCAGCAATTATCGCCCAATTTCATTATTATCGTCATTGTCTAAGGTTTTAGAAAAACTTATTTACAAGAGAATGATCAATTTTTTGAAGGTACACGACGTTTTTACGAATTTTCAGTTTGGTTTTCGTGAGAAACATAGTACTACGCATGCTCTTTTGCATTTTGTTGATAGAGTTGTTCACGCAATCGATAACCATTCTCATCTAGTTAGTATTTTCTTGGACTTCTCCAAGGCCTTCGACACTATCAATCACGATATTTTACTTTATAAGTTATCGCATTATGGAATACGTGGGAAGGCCTTGGAGTGGTTCAAGAGTTATTTAGTTGATAGAAAACAATTCGTTACAATTAAAAACAATGATTCCGTTGTCAGAGAAGTTAAATGTGGTGTCCCACAGGGAAGTCTCTTAGGGCCGTTATTGTTTATTATTTATATCAATGATTTTTGTCGCGTATCCGACGACCTCTCTTTTATTCATTTTGCAGATGACACTAATGTATTTTTTGCCCATAATGACATTGATTTTCTCGTTCATAAAATTAACATTGAATTGAAAAAAGTGACAAATTGGGTCAGGGCCAATAGGCTATCACTCAATGCTCAAAAAACAAAATATATGCTTTTTAGTAATATTGTTGATAGTTTAAGTACAAATATAGTATTAGATGACTCTCATCTACAAAGAGTCTCACATATCAAATTTTTGGGTGTCATTGTGGATGAAAAACTTTCCTGGAAATCACATGTTGATAATGTCTGCAATATAATTTCACGTAATATAGGCATTGTAAATAGATTGAAATTTCATATTCCACAAAAAATCATTACTTATGCTATATTCGTCGTTAATATTGCCTCATCTTAATTATGGAATATTAGTTTGGGGCAACACGCATCAGAATTTATTAGAGAGAGTGTTCCTCTTACAAAAGAAAGCTCTACGTGTTATCTGTTATTCCCCTGTACGTTCTCATACAAATATGTTGTTTGCCTCCAACAAGCTCTTAAAAATTGCAGATTTGTTTTTGTTTAATTTAGGGCAATTTATGTACAAGTATTGTAATAACTTGCTTCCGTCTATTTTTGACTCTATGTTCCTAAAAAATCAATCATTTCATGAATATCCTACTAGGCGTTCCAATGAATTTCACTTACCTCTTTTAAGAACGATTTTTGCTAAAAACACACTTATTTATGTAGGCCCAAATTATTGGAATTCTTTGAATCAAGACATAAAAAACGCTCCACCCATATGTTCTTTCAAGAGGAGACTGAAGTCTTTTTTATTGCAATCGTACGACTCTACAATACCGAATTAACCATTTGGCCTTTTTTCTCAGTTACACTTACCTGCTCACTTTGTCCCCTCTTCAAAGAATTAATGGTATCTTTTTCCTGGATGCTCGCAATGTTGTCACCTATGCCATTTTGCCCATAGCGTCTTGAAGTTGACTTTCCGTATGTGACTCCTGTTCATACGTCCCTCTATTTTCTATTTTCTTGTCTTATTTCAGGCGTCAAAATATTACTTTTCCCCTACAACTATCCTCTTATTCTCTTGGCATGGTTCTGCCGAAGATCGCTGTTTCTGTTGTTCTGTTTCTGTTTCTGTTGTGCATTTTTGTCTGCTATTTTGTCTTCAGTTTGTCAGTCTTGTCCATTCCGTTTGTCTTGTACAACCTTTTTTTCCAGTAGTTGTCTCGTTGTCTAGTCCTGTTTCATGTTTGTTCGCGTCTATGAAAGTGTATATATGGTAATCTAATTTTTAGTGGGCTTCCAGACTTCTTCCACTTTATTATCTTTTGTATCCAGACTTCTTCCACTTTGTTATCTTTTGTATCTACGATGATTCGATTCCATCAATGTTCTTCTCCAGAGGGGCCCACACACTACAAGCTCTGTCTTTTTAGTGGGTCCCTCCATTTTTCGCACGGTATACATGTACTTCATTTCGATCACTTCTGTTTCTTTTTTACTATACAATGTATGATTACTAAAGGTCCTCAATTATTGTACAGTCTTTTCATTTCACTATGTTCTATTTACCTTGTTCTCTGTTATCAAAAGAAGTGAAACATATGTTATGTCGGAAAATGAAATAAACTTTGAATTGAATTGAATTGAATATGATTATATATATATTTTTGTCCCTGGTGCAAAATAAAAAAAATAAAAAAAATAATAACGAATAATCATCTAGCGTCCCGCGTTGAGGTCGCTGGCAGACTGAAGTGTTTTTTTTTTCAGGGTCTGAAGGTGGGTGCGTTCGCACCCAGCGTACCCCCCTCCCCCCATCCCCCCCCCCCCCCCGTGACGCGCATGTATACAGACATGCTTAAAGAATTAACACGCATTTTGCTTCCATAAAAAATCAGGTATCATGACTTTCATATATGATATTTGACATGTATACATAGATACACACATTCCCGTGTAGCAAAGGAAGCTTTGTGAAAACTGTGTCAGCACTATGCATTTTTTTTTTCAAATTTCCCATTTTCCAGTCATTGCTCCTTTGTTTTCCTTTAAAAAACTCTCTACTTGGTGGCAGAGACCGCTTTAAAAAGAAACAAGCAAGCAAACAGAGCGTCCTTAAGGGATAGTATTCAAAGGAGCAGCAGTTGAAGTAATAAAGAATGATCAAACAATGTATCTTTGAAAAGCTAAAGGTTATCTTCTCTTCTTCTTTTTTTTTTGGGGGGGGGGTCTTTCTATCTAGCCTACGTTTCATATTCGGCATTGAAACTAACCATGTCTGATGGTCAGAAATGGTGGAAACGTAATTTATCAGTTAAACACGATGACCATGTTGAAGAATTTGGGTCGTTTTTTTTTTCTTTGCTTCAGGTATGTGTACTGGACGAGATGGAATAAAGAAGGAATAAAGTGTAAAAGCCTTCAAGACGGAGCAGAGTGCACTCCTCTGAGCACACCTGGTAACACTGCCATCTACGGCTTGTTCATCGACACAAGTTGTAAGTATAGGATTTACAATGAATTGTTCTAAGTCATCTTTAGTGCAGTCATGCCTCAAAATTTCAGGGACACTCTATATGATGCTTATTATTTCACAGTGTACATTAAATTCGATAGTGACGTTTATAGATTTGTGGAATTTATTGTGGTCCTTGATCAGACAAATAATGTTATGAAACCCTTCAACACATACGCGCATTCCAGCAGTGTGCCAACACAATTTTATTACAATACCACTTTTTCATTTATGCTGAATTTATGCACGTTATGTACTGTTGTTCAACATACAAAGTCTGAAGCTGTGGACCCAGTTTGAACATTCGTAGATTTTAAAATGCAAAAGTCTGAAAAAAGTCCGGAGGTCTCCTTTAATGTCAAATTTTGGAAAAGACGCAAACGATGAGGGGATGTTAGAATTTATTGTTTGTGTAAGATATGTTTACTTTTATGTAAGCAACATCAAAACAAAGTTGAAGAGCGTATAATAGCATCCATAGGCGTATTGTCTCACAGAAAGTTGCTAAACCTGTGGTTGTATTGTGTTAAAATTATGTATTTTCCGCCATTAAAAAGATATACAAACAAAATATATTATAATAATTACATAAAACAGACCTTCAATGTAGGGATGACCCTATTCAGCGCTGTTTTACACAGAGGTCCCTTAAATGAGAAATATAAACAAACACTACAGTAACATAAGAAGACAATACAAACCTTCAGAGAAATACATATTAGCGCTTTCTTTTGACCTTTGACCTTTTGGGAAAAACTTCCAAGAAAATCTGTATTGGTAATAAATTTAAAATCCTGCATGAGGGAAATAATACAATTTTTGAGGAGTTGACTTTGATCTTTGACTTCTGACTTTGGACCCATGACCCCCCCCCCCATTTCCTAGATAGTCACTGCCAGTCAGTATATGCAAATTCTGAATCTTTGTACTCAGTATGCACATATAGGCCTACGAAGTTCAATGAAGCCTTTCTGTAGAACCCAGAGGTATAAACAGTCAGCTATACCTCATCTTGCTTCACTACTTAACTCCAATCTATAATATTACATGAATTTGACTGGTTTTCATACAGTTGGATATCAGTATCATTTCATATCTAATACTTCTGGCTAATTACAACAGAAGCATATGGTGTTCATTCAGGTTTGATGTATTAGTTGATTGCTGTTGATATTCATAATACCCCAATAAAAGTGTTTAAAGAGAGTAATGTTGGTCATGAAGTGCTACATAATATACTATGCATGAAGCGTGCTACAGGCATTGTGTTAATTCACTGTTATTTTGTCACACATTACTGTCCTGTGAATCACTGGTGTGAACATTTGCTTGGCCCCACTCGTTTTGACGTCTAAATGACCGAGATGTATTGACCAAACACTGCATGTGTTTACTCGATCATAAAATAAGTCCAAACTATTGTATGTGTAAAGTGAAAGGCTATTTTCTTCTTTTTTTTTTCTGCGGATATGACAATAATTTAATATTTCGTTAGCATCAGTGTCACTATCAAGGTTTTCGTTGTCATTGCTCCTTGTCACTGCAGTAAACTCTTGGTGTTCAGATTGACCTTAAGATTCTTTATATTGTATTATGGCGTTCTGAAATGATTTTTTTTTAAAGGCAGTTTTATTTTACCTCCCAAGGCAGTCAGTCAGATTTAGTTAGGGTGTTTGTTTTTTTCTCTCCCGGTTTTAAAGTTGCAGTATGGCTATGGATGAAACTGAGCTTTTTGGTTCTAATATCCTGATGGACAATCCGTATATGAAGTGGTTTTGTTGTGAGTGGCTCTGAATTTTTTTATCGTATTTTTTCTATCAGCTTTTAAAAACATAGGCATTAATTAATAGATATGTTTATAATTATATAAAATATACGAAGAAATTGTATTTTTAAGGATCATCCTTTAATTTATATCATTTTGAATATTTAAGGGAGCTTTGTCCCTTTTTTCTCCCTCTCTCTCTCTCTCTCTTCTCTATCCCTCTCCCTCCCCTCTCTCTCTCTCTCTCTCTCTCTCTCTCTCTCTTGTGTTGCAATGAATAGCGCCCCGATAGGCAAAGTCCGAGGACAAGGTTGTTAGGAGTTTGAGTTATTTTATTTATATGTATGTGCTGAACATGACAGTGACAATTATAATTATGTGTAATGATGGAGGAAATAATGATTTCAATATATTCTATATATTCTTGTGTTGTAGTGGGTGGCGCCATCTGTAGGTGACCTTCGGTATTCGTTGTCCGTTCACCTGTCATATTTTGTGTCATCTCATTCGGTATTTTTCTCATTTCCCGTGGGAAGTTTCTTTAATATAAGAACATATAATTGTTTTCTCTTATCTCCTGTTGATTTTTAGGTATCCAATGGTATCGAATTTTATATGATACTGTCGGCAGTAATCTTTAGTCTTCCCCGTAATCTTATATTACTATATTGCATATCGTCTCCTCAATTCTCCCACTTTTTGGATTCATCTCCTGTTTCTATCTTCTTTTTTTAAATGATTTACAAACATGGTATGATAGCTGACATTATTTCCTTTTGATGTTGTGTCGGTGTCATATATAGTTTATCTTAAGTTTTCATGCTTGTGGGCACAAAATTAGAATCAGAATCAGAATCAGAATCAGAATCAGAATCTACCTCTCGACTTCTACATTTTTATTTCCTTGCCCGCTCTTCTCCATCTTGCCCATGGGTGTATGCAAGGGGGGGGGGGGGGGGGGGGGGTCGGGAGGTTCGTACGACGACCCCCCCCCTCCCAAATTTCCAAAAGGTCCACTTTTTGTAAAAGACAATTTTTGTTTTTCGAGGGCTTTTTACCCTGGGGTCTATGTACTTTAGGAAGGTGTAAGGTTAGCTAGTCAGCAACTTTTTTTGAATGCACTTATGCAGTTTTCAACTTACCGATTAACGAACTTGTATATGACCAACACAGGTTTTATTACCAATTTTAACGTAAATGTTTTTTTTTAGTATGCTGAAAAAGTCACTTTTGTATGCACCAAATGGCCCCATTTTAAGATATAAAATTCAAAAACTCCCTACCGTGGGAGGGGGGGGGGGGGGGGACACCCCCTCCCACACCCTCCCCCCGCTCGGTCGCTCCGCTCCCTCGCAAAGGTAAAGGTCCAAAAATTGTGATTACGACCCCCCCCCAAGAAAAAAATCCTGGATACACTATAATGCCATGTTCATTATTTCACGTACGAATCTAATTTCCTGTTGTGCAATACTTTCATTTATCCCATTATCAATGCTATAAGCGACCGAATCGGCCTTCGAACTGCTGGATTGTTATTTTATATTTGCTCAATAAACCATCTTGAATTGAATTAAATTGAAGGTGCCTCGAACCATTTGCGAGATATGGAGAAAAAAAATTAAATTGTAACATTTTCACTTGACCTTTGACCTTTGATCTTTGACCTCATGACCTGAAACTCTCTCTGAAAAATCTCTATTTAATAGTTCACGTATAGAATATGTTTCAATAATATACCTGAAGGCATTGCATAGATACAGGGGAAATAGTGAAATTTTAGCATTTGACCTTGACCATTTTTGACCGTCCATCACAAAACAAACAAAAAGTCGCACCCCTTGATTTTACGTGAGGACTCAAAAAAGGTGAAATGGGTCAACCGAGTCAATCTTGAATTTTTCATATTTTCTGAAAGAGCTTTTTTTTTTTTTTTTTTTGTTACGCTGTCAACAAATTTGAGTAAGGACGGAAGGACAACAGACGGCCAACCCGAAAACATAATGCCTCCGGCGACACGTCCTGGCGGAGGCACTAAGAAAAAAAAAGAACATTGGTTTTATATATATATATATATATATATATATATATATATATATGTGTGTGTGTGTGTGTGTGTGTGTGTGTGACCGTGCATCACAAAACGAACAAAAAGTCACGCACTGATTTTGTGTAAGAGCAGAAAATAGGTGAAATATGTCAACCTAGCCAATCTTGATTTTTTCATATTTTCTTGAAGAGCAAGTCTTCTTCTACATTATACTAACATTTGGGATCATAAAACGATAAGGAAATTGGGTTTTAAGCAGTTTTTCTGAAACCCTTTTTGGTAGAATAGTGCATGTGATTAGCAACGGCGTAAATCCGTACTGAGGAGTGGGGGGATGATCGGCGATAGTCACCATTACCACGATTACAAGCCCATAACCGGACCGGCGCGGGGGGGGGGGGGGGGGGGGCAGAAGCTTGTCCCTCCCCCCCCCACCCCCTCACACACACACACACACACACACACACACACACACATACACACTTCACAGGGATCGAATGTCCTACTCTTTTGCATGCAAATTGGGAGGGAAGTGGCAGCAAAAATATGAAGACTTTTTGTTCTTGGTTTTATTTGTTTGTTTGTTTGTTTGTTTGTTTGCTTGCTTGCTTGTCAGCCGACTTTCGGCGAAAAATCAGACCTTAAAAGTATGAAGACTTTTTTGTTGTTGTTTCTCTTGTCTTTTGATATTCTTTCTTCTTGGCTGACAGGCGATGTTGACACCCCCCCCCCCCCTTTTCAAAAACGTAGCGCTGTCCTGAATAATGTGCAAATAAATTCAATAAGATGGTATTCAATATGGACATCCATTTCTTCGTATGTAATAACGTAGTATTTCCTGTAGCTATTAATTGTATTCTTCAATTTTCTTGATTTAAGTCAATAAAGCAAATCATCCCATAAATAGTGCAATTTGATGCATTTTTTTCGTGTTTTATCGACTTGAAACAGTCCCACTTGTTTATGGTAGCAGAATATTTTGATGTCGATTGTTATTGAACAATTTGCTTTAACTCGTATCATTTAAATAAAATTCTTGTATTGATTCTTCCACTGAATGTCATGAACGCGACCGAGCCCAAGCGAACGGAGGGGGCGAGGGAGGGGGGGGGGGGGGGGGATGGGAGGGGGTGTCCCCCTCCTACGGTGAGAACTTTTTGCATTTTGATGTTGTAGGCCTTTGTGGTGCAATTTGATGCATGATTTTGCGCGTTTTATCGACTTGAAACAGTCCCACATATAAGGTAGCAATATATTTCGATGTCGATTATTATTAGACAATAATTGGCTATAAAATGGTATTATTCATATAAACTTCTTTGTATTAATTCTTACACTTAATATCATGAACGGGACCGAACCAGAGCGAGCGGAGCGGGGGAGGGGGTGGGTGTTCCCCCTCCCACTGTGAGGACTTTTTGCATATTGATGTTGTAAATGGGGCAATTTGATGCATTTTTTTCATGCTTCATCGACTTGAAACAGTCACACTTGTTTATGGTAGCAGAATATTTTGATGTCGATTATTATTGAACAATTTGCCTTATACTATAACTAGTATCTTCAATAAAATTCTTGTATTAATTCTTCCACTGAATGTCATGAACGCGACCGAGCCCGAGCATGAGGCAAATCTCTCGTTTGAAGAAGCTACACCCCTGTACACAATGCCAGTGTATATCTTGGCAATCAAGGACTTAAAAACCAAAGATATAAAAACACCTGTTTCTTGACGCTGGCCTAATCTAAGCATCAGTCACCGCCACGGGGGGGGGGGGGGGGGGGGGGCTGTTTTGGTTTTGGCATGGGCTATGTAGCTCCATGGTGCGTGTGTGTGTCGACAAACTTCTACAATGCTCTCCTTTTTATTCCTGCATTATCGTTATTTATGGGTCAAATTTTTTCGTTCGAAATTCAAAACGGATGATTATAGAATTTCTCAATAGAATATAAAATCTAAAACTTTAGAAAGAATAGAGAAAATTGAATGCACTTTGAATGGTCTGCCACAGGCAGATATCCTTATCATGCTCTTACGTAATACGACAGCTGCTGTAGTCATTGAACCCTGGCTTGGCCTCCAGGTTTGCCACGCCTGAGTAGAAAGTTATTTTGCAATTGGCAAATACATCTACTACCACTTCTCAAACGAGGAATCGTTAGGGGGTATAGCACCCCATCAGCTTCGTTTGGCGAAGGGGTCTCGCCTCAAACGGGGGTTTGACGGCATGATAAAAGGGTATCATTTAAATAAACTTCTTTGTATTAATTGCTACACTTAATATCATGAACGGGACCGAACCAGAGCGAGCGGCGCGGGGAGGGGGAGGGTGTTCCCCCTCCCAAGGTGAGGACTTTTTGAATATTGATGTTGTAAATGATGCAATTTGATGCATTTTTTTTTCGTGTTTTATCGACTTGAAACAGTTACACTTGTTTATGGTAGCAGAATATTTTGATGTCGATTATTATTGAACAATTTGCCTTATACTATAACTGGTGTCATTTAAATAAAATTCTTGTTTTAATTCTTCAACTGAATGTCATGAACGCGACCGAGCCCGAGCGAGCGGCGACCGAACCCGAGCGAGTGGAGGGGGCGAGGGAAGGGGGAGGGGGGAGGGGGAGGGGGAGGGGGAGGGTGTTGAGGGGGTGTCCACCCTCCCACGGTAACAACTTTTTGCATTTTGATGTTGTACATGATGCAATTTGATGCATGATTTTGCGCGTTTTGTCGACTTGAATCAGTCCCACTTGTGTAAGGTAGCAATTTTATTTCGATGTCGATTATTATTAAACAATGTGGCTATAAAATGGTATCAAATAAACTTCTTTGTATTAATTCTTACATTTAATATCATGAACGGGACCGAACCGGAGCGAGCGGAGCTAGCGCCGAAGGGGGAGGGTGTGGGAGGGGGATGTTCCCTCTCCCGCGGTGAGAACTTTTTGCATTTTGATGTTGTAAATGGTGCAATTTGATGCATGTTTTTACGTGTTTTATCGATTTGAAACAGTCCCACTTGTTTATGGTAGCAGAATATTTTAATGTCGATTATTATTGAACAATTTGCGTTAAATGGTATCATTTAAATAAAATTCTTGTATCATTCTTCCACTGAATGTCATGAACGCAACCGAACCCGAGCGAGCGGAGCAAGCGGGGTGTAGGAGGGGGGTGTCCCCCCTCCCACTTGAAAACTTTTTACATTTTGATGTTGTAAATGGAGCAAGTTTATGCATGTTTGGGAGTTTTATCGACTTGAAACAGTCCCACTTGTTTAAGGTAGCAGAATATTTTGATGTAGATTACAATGAACAATTTGCCTGTAAAATGGTATTATTTGAATAAACTTATTGTATCAATTTTACGATTTATAGTAATCATGAACGCTGTCTGTTAAGCAATTCAAACAAAAAAGCAAGCACAAGAGGGTGTAGATAAGGGGCATTTTGCACACATTTTGTGGCATATTTTGAAAACTGTCTATGTTCAAAGTGTAACCACAGTCTACTTGTATACATAAGGGCGGGGGGGGGGGGGACGGGCGAGCAGGGAGAAGGCGTGAGCGAGTGCTAACATCACCCTTCCACTTTTTCTATCAAAAAACGCAAGAAATTTTTCCTCATTTCGGGAATCATTGGGTATCATAATGATATGTTTGCCCCTCCCCTCTTCCCCCGTCCGCGCTCCCCGTCCTCCAGGATCGACGCACCTGCCTGCGAGGGTGCTTTTGCATTTTTAGAATTGCAGATGAAAACATCTCGTAAACACATAATATGATGTAATCTGGGAAAATTTCAATCCCAGAAGTGTATACTATTTTTTTTTAGGGGGGGGGGGGACCCTCCGTTAATTGAAAGTATCTAGATATCTCCTCCCACCCAAGGAACATTTGCATTTTTTTTTTTAAACTGAAGTAACAGACCTGGTGCACACTTTAAATGAAATATTTTAATATCTGCCAATCTTAAGTGTATAAAGTATATAAGGACTGAACGGGGAGGGTATGGAATGGGTTAGGCCTATCCCCCTCTTACGCGAGGGAGATTTTTTATTTTCAGAATTGAAATTCAGCCATCTTTTGGTGAATATTTTGACAGTTTTCTATCAAAAAGTAAAAACATTTCCACATCTCGGGAGTTACGAGGAGGAGCAAAATGATATGTTTGTCCCCAATACTTTTATGGGGGATCCATCCCCCTCCCCCTCCATCGACGCCTCTGCATATGAAGGAGCTTTTGTAAGTGAAAGATCTGCTGCACACTCTGTGATAAAATATCATTAAGGAAATACGTCAATCTCAAAAGTGTACAAAGTCAACCGAAAGGTACCCAGTAGCGGAGCTTTTGCATGACATTATTTATGATTGCAATTCAACGATCCGGTGTATAGTTTTGGCGGTAATTGGACAATTTTCCGTGAAGAAAATTCGAGATTTGTCCTCATCTCGGGAATTGCTTGGGGGACAGCTATGATTTGTCTGCCCCAACATTTCCGTAGGGGGGGGGGGGGGGCAAATCACCATGGGCGTAAATCGGGGGGAGGGGGGATGGGGGATATATCCCCCCCCCCCTCACATAATTTTCTCAAGCGCTCGCTCTCTCCGGGGGGGGGGGGGGGGGGGGGGGCAAATCACCATGGGCGTAAATCGGGGGGAGGGGGGATGGGGGATATATCCCCCCCCCCCCCGGAGAGAGCGAGCGCTTGAGAAAATTATGTATACATCATCCTACGAAATAGAATACTGTTCTGCTCTTTTACCTGTCTGAAGGCGGGCGTACGAACGTCATGCAATATGCCAAAATTGATACAATCACATTTCTGCTTCCTCCATTTTTTTCCCTCAAATTTCGGGGGGGGGGGATGATTGTACAGGCCACCCCCCCCCCCCCTCCTCCCGGATTTACGCCCATGGTGATTAGGGTTTCTCAAAGAGTCCTGTTTCGTTTCTTAAAAATCCCTGTCCATGCTCATCACTTTCAACCCCAATATTTTTAGAAGGGACGACGCTACTGCTTTGAAAGTTGGCATTGATCATGAACAGAATGTGTTGATAGAGCATGCATAAATTCAGCTTAATCCAATAATTCATTCATTGTTGTTGCTCTGGTGGTTTATCATCATGTTATTTTGTTCCATTCATCGCACAGCTAACACGCTTGGTAGAGATTAGGCGCTTGAATAGTCCCTGTTCTTCAGAGCCTCTTTTCTCAGTACACACTCATCAAGAGTGTGTAAATTCTTGCCAATATTTCGATAGGCTAGAACTGTCTATTTGGATTGAGTTATATATCATTTTAAAGCTTAGAGTCTGCTCTTTCAGTATCTGACCATAACTAAAAATCTATGTCTGGCGACTTTTTGTTCGTTTTGTGGTGCAGGGTCACACACACACACACACACACACACATATATATATATATATATATATATATATATATATATCACAAAATGTATCAAGTGAAAGAGAAAACATTGTGCACAGTGTGTTTTAATGTCCAAAAAGTGCCTATTACTAAAAATATCAGATACTGCGGTTTTTCTTTAGCAGACAGTATTGTAAATCATGCAATGCAGAGTGTCCCAGAAAAAAAAAGACAAAACAAAACGGAAACGAAACCACGTTTCGTTGTAGCTTTTATCGATCGAAATCTTACATTTTCTTTATGAAATGCACATGAATGGAAACGTAAGCTTCTCATCTTTCATTTGATGTACAATTCAATGTTCATAATAGTCAGGTGGCTTAATGAAACTACCGTTACACAGCGGGGGGGGGGGGGGGAGGGGCTGCGAACCGTGTGGGTGTGGGTGTTCAAGGGTCAGTGATCTCCCACCCCCTCCCCCTTTGACATTAGAAAACGTTCCAAGCCCCTTTGATATCATACGTTATCAAACTGGGAATATTAGGGACATACATCATACTGTGACACCTCAACAACATTTTCTCTTCATAAATTGGTAATTAATTGCTTTTATGTATGTTCTTATAATTGTGATTTCTAACTTTTTATGTATACCTGCAATTATCTAAAGGGATAATTGACCTGGTTATGTATAAACATTTTCTTGAATAAAGAAATGATTCAATCAAAACCATGGCACCTCCATGTTTGAAGATTGGGTTCATGTTCATGAAAAATGAAAAAAAATAGTACAACATATGTGAACCTCTTTTTTGTTACTTTACTCCCCCAGATACATATATACGGTGTTATTCTCGCGACATTAAACTTTCGTGACTTAGAGCCGACGGTCTTTTTCGCAGGCATGAAAATTCCGCGAATTGCCACTGGCATCAAATGCATTGTTTAGAATCGCGCGCATTTTGCTTCCGCGTACGGAAGCTTAAAAGTGCCAACCAGATGACGAGATAAGAAGACGAGAAGACAGGTTAAAATACCGAGATGCCGAGTTACTGCAACTCGGCAAGTCGACTTGCTTGGATCAAGAAGACAAGATGACAAGTTGTTGAAACTCGGTAAGTCGACTCGTTTGGGACAAGAAGACATGATAACGAGTTGTTGAAACTCGGAAAGTCGACTTGCTTTGGACAAGAAGTCAAGATGACAAGTTGTTGAAACTCGGCAAGTCGACTTGCTTGGTACAAGAAGTCAAGATGACAAGTTGTTGAAACTCGGCAAGTCGACTCGTTAGGGACAAGAAGTCAAGATGACAAGTTGTTGAAACTCGGCAAGTCGACTTGCTTGGGACAAGAAGTCAAGATGACAAGTTATTGAAACTCGGCAAGTCGACTCGTTTGGGACAAGAAGACATGATGACAAGTTGTTGAAACTCGGAAAGTCGACTTGCTTGGGACTAGAAGTCAAGATGACAAGTTGTTGAAACTCGGCAAGTCGACTTGCTTTGGACAAGAAGTCAAGATGACAAGTTGTTGAAACTCGGCAAGTCGACTTGCTTTGGACAAGAAGTCAAGATGACAAGTTGTTGAAACTCGGAAAGTCGACTCGTTTGGGACAAGAAGTCAAGATGACAAGTTGTTGAAACTCGGCAAGTCGACTCGTTTGGGACAAGAAGTCAAGATGACAAGTTGTTGAAACTCGGAAAGTCGACTTGCTTGGGACAAGAAGTCAAGATGACAAGTTGTTGAAACTCGGCAAGTCGACTTGCTTTGGACAAGAAGTCAAGATGACAAGTTGTTGAAACTCGGCAAGTCGACTCGTTAGGGACAAGAAGTCAAGATGACAAGTTGTTGAAACTCGGCAAGTCGACTTGCTTTGGACAAGAAGTCAAGATGACAAGTTATTGAAACTCGGCAAGTCGACTCGTTTGGGACAAGAAGACATGATGACAAGTTGTTGAAACTCGGAAAGTCGACTTGCTTGGGACAAGAAGTCAAGATGACAAGTTGTTGAAACTCGGCAAGTCGACTTGCTTTGGACAAGAAGTCAAGATGACAAGTTGTTGAAACTCGGCAAGTCGACTCGTTTGGGACAAGAAGTCAAGATGACAAGTTGTTGAAACTCGGAAAGTCGACTTGCTTGGGACAAGAAGTCAAGATGACAAGTTGTTGAAACTCGGCAAGTCGACTTGCTTGGGACAAGAAGTCAAGATGACAAGTTGTTGAAACTCGGCAAGTCGACTCGTTAGGGACAAGAAGTCAAGATGACAAGTTGTTGAAACTCGGCAAGTCGACTTGCTTGGGACAAGAAGTCAAGATGACAAGTTATTGAAACTCGGCAAGTCGACTCGTTTGGGACAAGAAGACAAGATAACGAGTTGTTGAAACTCGGAAAGTCGACTTGCTTTGGACAAGAAGTCAAGATGACAAGTTGTTGAAACTCGGCAAGTCAACTCGTTTGGAACAAGAAGACAATGTTCAGTTATTCGTTTTCAGAATCATATGCAGGGTGGTCCACAACTTGAAATTTTAGCATGTTGGAAGCTCACAATCTGAGAATATTGCAGAAATTGAATATGCGCGGAGCGCACACGATGAGTACATAGTACGCAATATTTTGCTGCTTATCTCTCTTTGTGCTGCTTACATTCAATGTTCTCTCTCATATTTCATATATCTAAAGTACCTAGTAGTTTGATGTTTCTTATGTTATGCACATGTTTTGCACATTTTTGAATACTTTTACTTTGAGCTTGTTGCAAATTCTTGAGGATGTTGCATAGCATGTTGCTGGCTTTTTAGGATGTTGCACAAGAATTTTAGCATATTGCAGCGACATGCTGAAACCCCTCGTGGACCACCCTGCATATGTTAAGTAAATTCGATCATTAATGATGTTATGTCCATATCGGTCCTGTCTCTAGCACCTGTATACTTCATCAAAAACAGCCCGTAACTTATGTGTGATAGTCGATCACGAAATCTCATATCGAAGTCATATAGCTCAAGTTCAGCGGAATGTTAGATATCAGTTGGGTTATTTAAGTTTCAAATATACGATTCCTCTTTTTTGATGTTGTTGTTGTTGGATCAAAATCTGCAGCTGATATCAACGGCATAAATCCTTCCGGGGGGGGGGGGGGATGATCGGCGATAGTCACTATTACCACGGCTACAAGCCAATAACCTGACCGGCGCACCCTTTTGTTTTTTGTTTTTTGTTTGGGTTTTTTTTTTTTTTTGGAGGGGGAGAAGCTTGGTGACCCCCCCGACACACACACACACACTTTACAGGGAGCGAATGTCCCATTCTTTTGCATGAATTATAAAGTGGGAGGAAAGTGGCAGCAAAAATATGTAGTCTTTTTGTTCTTGTTTTTGTTTGTTTGTTTTTGCTTGTCAGTATGAAGACTTTTTTGTTGTTGTTTCTCTTGTCTTTTGATTTCCTTTCTTCTTCACTGAAAGGTCATTTTGACCCCCCCCCCAACCTTTCAAAAATGTGGCGCGGCCCTGAATAGTGCCCAAATAAATTAAATAAAATGGTAACATTTCTTTTATGTAATAAAATTATGTACAAACCATCCCCCCCCCCCCGCCTCCATTACAGGGGGAATTTACGCCCATGGCTGCTATGCTTAATCATTCTTTGCCTTCTTCTCGGTTGGGTTTTTCGAATTCGCTATTGTGTAATATTCCAAAAAAAAGATGTCACAAAAACTTATTAGTACATCATTCGGTTCATACCCTTTTCCCCGTATACCTACTCTATTACTGTCATCTATAAAATGTTGAAATCCAAACTTAAAACGTGTCTGCTCCCCTCACAATGAGGACTATAACTGCAATATGTAATGTTCGGAACGATTGCAATCTTTATCTAGTATATGTGGTTGTTTGTTGCTTCTCCTTTTCTTCTGTGTTTTCTTGTTTGAACATGTATGATATTTAAATTCATTTTTATTTCTTGAAACGCCTTCGAAAAAAGTAGACCTGCGCCCTGTGCAAGTATAGACACCATTATTAGTATTTATTTATTTATTTATTTCGTTATTATTATTATCATTATCATTATCATTATTAATATCATCATTATTCACATAATCATCATTATCATATGTGAAGCAAGCAAGCTTTTAACGATTACATTCCTAGACAGAATGCAGAAATGGGGATCTCTGAGCGTTAGCCTTGGATGACCAGCAGGACCGCAAACTAAGCAAGCAAACAAGCAAGTAAACAAAGTGACAAGACAAAAAAAAAAAAAACCAGATGGTTAATGTATCATCGGCTCTGAGCGGCTCGGGAATACCGAGATCATTACAAAGAAACGAATAATTAATCACTGTGATTTCGAAGACTTCGTTGATACCCGTTATTTTTCGCTGTTCACAGAATGTGAGTTTTTTCCGACTGAAATAACAAACGATGTTAGAAAATTTAATTGGGAGTGGTAATTTTCTTGTGTCAAATTAATTGGAGGAGAGGTGATTGTTTGGGGTCTAATTTTAGAAAAGGGTAATTTTAAATGGAAATAATGTTCTGTGTTACCTATAATGTAGTGGTTACTGCAAAATGATGCAGCAGGGCAATACTGAAATGAATGCTATAGTCCGGCAGCCGAGGGGGCTAAGTACTTTTTCTCTGATATATATATATATATATATATATATATATATATATATATATATTGTTGATTATTCATCTTTGGGATCTCTACAATGATATTCAGGTGGGTGTGGAGCTCTCACCATTGGGCAATTTTAATTATTCAAAGTGGCGCCCAAAATGGCCGCCATGAAGCCTATACAAGAGTCAGAAAAATGTCACTAAAACACTAGTACTTCAATTAGAACACTTATCTAAACGGCCAGTAATATTAGTACAATGTCGCTAGTCGAACAGAATCTGGTTGCCATGGTAACCATCAAATAATTGGAACAAACCTCAAAAAAGTTAGCAAAGTATGCAAAATACACAAAAATGCCTGTTATTTGTGCGACGTCAACGAAATATCAAATACCTGCATACCTCTTACAAAGAAAGCCTTAATGAAGTTACCATTAATCTAGCCTTAATTTATATTTATAGTTGCCATAGCAACCTAAACTTGAATTTAATTGTGAATAAATGCCGAAGGATTGAATTGCAGTATAGCAATGATGTGAAAATGTGAAATACCATATTTTAGGTCTTTACTCCACATATGCCTATATTGGTTACACAAATCCAGTACCTCCCTCTGTTATAATTATGAAGTTGATATGTCCTGGTTGCCATGGTAACTGCTCAATGTCACTTTCAAGGACAGTCCCATAACATGCATACATACACGTTGTAACAAAATTGCTTGACACTATTAAAATTAGATGGCAAGAGACTAACATCTTTGTGTAATACTTATTGGATGGATAAATCGACTGTTAGCTGGGATTTGCATGTTTTCATTTGTTTCCAAGTTGTAATATAAAAATAAAATCATACAATGTGAAATATTTTCATGGTTTTGTCAAAATATTGGAACACACATTGCAATATTACAGCCTGCATAAATTTCCTTTAAAAAATCGTTCATTAAGTGTTATGTGAAAACAACATTTCAAAAATGAGACTTCCTATTATGTGGTACAAGGTGAAGGCTATAATGAAATAACTTTCACATTCATGACATTGACATCAATACATACATTGTTCGTAATAAACTACAGTCCTTGAGGATGAAATAATCAAGTTTGTTTCATGATTTCCTGTTAATTATCTCACTATACTTACCTGTAGTTTTTATTCATGAGTCATGCATATTAATTTAACCGAAGTTGATATTATACAAGTGTATAAGGCAAAAACACTCTGAAAAAGAAAATATGTGTTTGTTATAATTTTCAAAAAAACAAACAAAAACAAAAACAAAAAACAAAAAACATATTATGACTTACTTTTCTTGTTTCATTTCTGTAGTACATGTAGGTTTCTAAATTAGGTCATGTAAGTTTTTTAAGATTCAGGTTCCAGTTCTGATGAGTAGCTTATTTTCACTTTGCTTCATTATGCGAGGGACTATAGTATCGAATATAAACTGGGCCGCCTCACTTTTAAAAAACATAGCGCCAGCCCCGATATGAGTGGTTCTTATATTAAGGGATGTTTAAGAATAAAGTGCCTTATGAGTGTTTGAACTTCTTAAATTTTCATATCTTTCTATGCTTGAATTTAGGATAAAACCGATTTTGTTAAGCTAAGATTTATTTCTGGCTACTGGCTACTGGCTACTTGTAAGCCGATTTTGTAATCTAATCTTTATGGTTTGACATCGTGGTTTAACTCTCAAACAAGTAGCACATGTCTTCTAAAGGTGGCCCAACTCACGGCTTAACTCTCCTTGCTCTGCAAAGTGTTGACATTTATTTTTCTAAAGAAAGTTCTTTTTTTTTATTAGGCAATATCCTAGAAGAGTAGAAGAAATTTTCATAGCTATAACAAGACAGGTTTATAGTTGTTCTTCAATTTGGTAACAAACACTTGTTGTGAGCAAGAATTGATTAGGAAACATGTCCAAAAATGGAAAAAGTGGTTGAACTTTCCTGCATCTCCTCTACTTGATATCATAGGATTTTCTTTAATGTATATAATTTTATGATGCTTCAAGACATCGTAGGCAATTATCTCTTCAGATGATACTCTCATGGTAACATGTATAACACCAAGAAAAAGGCAAATTCGGAAGACAACGATGTAGTCAGTTTCTTTTACAGATTGATAAGCTTCCTATATATATACAGGTTACTTATAAATTTTGAAACATCCCAGGACTATACATTCGTATGTAAAATATCATGTCTGGAACCAGCCAAAGAGCAAGTATCCATGGCAACCATCTACTCAGGTCCTTTAGGTAAAATAGTTTCTACGAATTTCTGCCAAACATTCTGGTCAACACGTCCCTCACCACACACACAAACCCGATTCCATATCATTTTGTATTTTTATTGTGCATTTTAGGGATTTTAAGCTAATTCAATGTTTACCGTGGCAACTGTCCTGCAACAAAAAATGTCAAAAATATCTTGTTCAAGTTATTGGACCTTTGAACAAATGCTCCAATCCAAACGTTGATATAGTAGCATTTGCAACACATGATTACATACATTTTCCTATATTGAGGGCTGTGTGGCGGCCATGTTGGACGCCATTTTGAATAATCAAAATTGCACAAGGTTGAGAGCTCCACAACCACCTGAATACCTTTGAAAAGACCCAAAAGATGAATAATCATCAGAGAAAAAAAAAACTGTATCAGAGAAAAAGTACTTCGGCCAAAAAAAAAAAAAAAAAAAAAAATGGCTTTTGGCTGCCAGACTTCTAAATACGGTATAAACAGAAAATAGCATCGAAATTCTCCTAGACACATCTGGAGGCGGTGATAAGAATTTTCAAAATAGATGCAGTAATGTACTCAATCGACATTAATTTATGAAATAAAGGTAAAATATGTGGGCCCATAAGTAGACATATTCATGGGGTACTCCATGACATTTCATTCCTGCCTGCCTCTGAGTAGTTGTCGTGGGCCGTGGGTTCGGGGGATGCCCGATGGGGAATTATTGTTCTTGTGAATTGGCCTGGAGGTTAAGAAGTTTGATATCCAGAGGTAATAGTTGTAGGCTATCAGGATTGGTGGGAAAGCCCTAGAGGGAGTAATCAACCGGGTGATATTTATCTGGTGGGTAATTGCCCTGCGAAAATTGTCCTGGTGGTATTTATCCGGGGATGGGGGATGTTTTCGGGGGAGGGGGTGAGTTGCAGGGCCGTCACCAGCTTTTTTTTTCAAAGGGGGGGGGGTGCGTTTTGACAGTAAATGTAAACTGTGAGATTTTTTTTTTTTTAATTTGATTTATTGGATCCTGTGTCATCATGTACATTTACACATACTCTATATATAACAATGTATCTTTTCATATGGAATGAATTTTTGTTCATTTCTGATCAGATTTCAGGTTTTAATGAAGTTGTTAAATGACTGTGAAATAATGATACTTATAAAGACAATTTAAAAGGTAAGGTATCTTGCAATAGTCAAAAATAGTGATTAAGAACTAGGTAATAAAATTTCCAAACATTTTTACTTTCATCCCTTTGTTACCACATATCTCAACCTCTACTTATTCATTTTTTTTTCTTTCTTACGTTCCCTATTCCAAGGCTGATTCAAATTCGTCAGTTTATTTTCTCCCATGCCACTTCAGCCTCTGCTCGCGCATTCTTTATTTTCCAGACTTCTCAGTTAAGTCTCATTCTTTTCATTTTCTGTCAGCAGCCATCGCACCCTCTACTTGTCTTTTCATCATTCTCAATCACATAAACATCTCACATCATCACCCTATAATTTTTTGTCTCTTCCTCGTCCTCAATCGCACAAACACATCTCAAAAACAATGTAAAACCACTTAAACTGAATCAACTTTCAATCACCAGTGATATTCAATGGGGGAAAAAAGCTATAAGTTTTCATTCAAACAAACATGTAATTTCACCCTCTGTTCACACACTTGTTTTCTGACATCTCACTGTCATTTTTAATACTTCATTTCATTTTATTTCTCCAGCCATCAAACCCTCCACTTAAGTTATTTCTTCATCTTCCATCACACAAACACAAATCAAAAACTTTGTAAAAATTGACACAAGAAATCCAACTTTCAATCAATCGACGTCCAGTATAAAAAGACATATATGTTCATAAAAACAAATATGTATATTTATTTCGAATTATTTTAGTACATATATTGCTAAGGTAACATACCAATACAAGCTATACCTCTTCGAATGGAATTGTCTCAGTGAAACGTTTTAAGTTTGAATCTCCTATACAAACTATACGTATTTGGGATAAGATTGTCAAAGTGAAAGGCATGTACTATGATATCAAGCTTGGGTAACATACAACCTGTTCAGATAAAATTGTCCCAGTGAAACATGGTAAGATAAGATAACAAATAACTCGGATAAAATTGTCTAAGTGAAAGATGGTTCGGATAAAAGGCTATTTGGATAAAATTGTGTCAGTTTGACATGGTACGATAGGACAACATACAAACTGTTCAGATGAAATTGTCCCAGTGTAATAGAAAGATAGGATAACAAGCTATTCGGATAAAACTGTCCCAGTCAAGCATAGCATAAAAGGCTATTCGGATAAAATTGTCCCAGTGTAACATGGTAAGGTGGGATAACTTACAAACTGTTTACATGAAAATGTCCCAATGAAGCATACTATAATACGATACGAGACTGTTCGGATAAAATCGTCTCTAAGTGAAACATAAAAAGATAGCATAACAGACTATTCGGATAAAATTGTCCCAGGCCAGTGTAACATGGTAGGATAGGATAACAGACTATTTGGATAAAATTGTCCCAGTGTAACATGGTAGGATAGGATACAAGACTATTCGGATAAAATTATCCAAGGAAAACATAACAAGATAGGATAACAGACTATTCGGATAAAATTGTCCCTGTCTAACATGGTAGGATAGGATAACAGACTATTTGGATAAAATTATCCGGAAAACATAACAAGATAGGATAACAGACTATTCGGATAAAATTGTCCCAGGCCAGTGTAACATGGTAGGATAGGATAACAGACTATTCGGATAAAATTGTCCCAGTGTAACATGGTAGGATAGGATACCAGACTATTCGGA
This sequence comes from Diadema antillarum, assembly GCF_040938485.1. Lineage (NCBI taxonomy): Eukaryota > Metazoa > Echinodermata > Echinoidea > Diadematoida > Diadematidae > Diadema > Diadema antillarum. Next base: position 133,558 of record NW_027272635.1, on the reverse strand, counting down.
TAAAATTATCCAAGGAAAACATAACAAGATAGGATAACAGACTATTCGGATAAAATTGTCCCAGTGTAACATGGTAGGATAGGATACCAGACTATTCGGATAAAATTATCCAAGGAAAGCATAACAAGATAGGATAACAGACTATTCAGATTAAATTGTCCCAGGCCAGTGTAACATGGTAGGATAGGATAACATACTATTCGGATAAAATTGTCCCAGTGTAACATGGTAGGATAGGATACCAGACCATTCGGATAAAATTATCCAAGGAAAACATAACAAGATAGGATAACAGACTATTCGGATAAAATTGTCCCAGTGTAACATGGTAGGATAGGATACCAGACTATTCGGATAAAATTATCCAAGGAAAGCATAACAAGATAGGATAACAGACTATTCAGATTAAATTGTCCCAGGCCAGTGTAACATGGTAGGATAGGATAACATACTATTCGGATAAAATTGTCCCAGTGTAACATGGTAGGATAGGATACCAGACTATTCGGATAAAATTATCCAAGGAAAACATAACAAGATAGGATAACAGACTATTCGGATAAAATTGTCCCAGTGTAACATGGTAGGATAGGATACCAGACTATTCGGATAAAATTATCCAAGGAAAGCATAACAAGATAGGATAACAGACTATTCAGATTAAATTGTCCCAGGCCAGTGTAACATGGTAGGATAGGATAACATACTATTCGGATAAAATTGTCCCAGTGTAACATGGTAGGATAGGATACCAGACTATTCGGATAAAATTATCCAAGGAAAACATAATAACAAGATAGGATAAAATAATCAGACTAACAAGATAGGATAACAGACTATTAGGATAAAATTGTCCCAGTGTAACATGGTAGGATAGGATACCAGACTATTCGGATAAAATTGTCCCAGTGTAACATGGTAGGATAGGATACCAGACTATTCGGATAAAATTATCCAAGGAAAGCATAACAAGATAGGATAACAGACTATTCGGATAAAATTGTCCCAGTGTAACATGGTAGGATAGGATACCAGACTATTCGGATAAAATTATCCAAGGAAAACATAACAAGATAGGATAACAGACAATGAGAATAAAATTGTCCCAGTGTAACATGGTAGGATAGGATAACAGACTATTCGGATAAAATTATCCAAGGAAAACATAATAAAATAGGATACCAGACTACTCAGATAAAATAATCCAAGGGAAACATAACAAGATAGGATAACAGACTATTAGGATAAAATTGTCCCAGTGTAACATGGTAGGATAGGATACCAGACTATTCGGATTAAATTGTCCCAGTGTAACATGGTAGGATAGGATACCAGACTATTCGGATAAAATTGTCCCAGTGTAACATGGTAGGATAGGATACCAGACTATTCGGATAAAATCATCCAAGGGAAACATAACAAGATAGGATAACAGACTATTCGGATAAAATTGTCCCAGTGTAACATGGTAGGATAGGATACCAGACTATTCGGATAAAATTGTCCCAGTGTAACATGGTAGGATAGGATACCAGACTATTCGGATAAAATTATCCAAGGGAAACATAACAAGATAGGATAACAGACTATTCGGATAAAATTGTCCCAGTGTAACATGGTAGGATAGGATACCAGACTATTCGGATAAAATTATCCAAGGGAAACATAACAAGATAGGATAACAGACTATTCGGATAAAATTATCCAAGGGAAACATAACAAGATAGGATAACAGACTATTCGGATAAAATCATCCCATATAGAATACAAACTGTTTGGATAAAATTGTCCAAGTGAAACAAGAAACTGATTGGATAAAATTGTCCCACTGAAACATACTAAGATAGGATACCAGACTATTTGGATAAAATCATCCCATACAACATACTTAACTGTTAGGATAAAATTGTCCTCGTGAAACATACATGTACTAAGACAGGATAACAGACTATTCGGATAATATTGTCTTAGTGAAACATACAAACTGATCAGATAAAATTGTCCCACTGAAACATACTAAGATAGGATAACAGACTATTCTAATAAAATTATCCCATATAGAATACAAACTGTTTGGATAATATTGTCCAAGTGAAACATACAAACTGATCAGATAAAATTGTCCCACTGAAACATACTACAATAGGATAACAGACTATTCGGATAATATTGTCCTAGTGAAACATACAAACTGATCAGATAAGATTGTCTCACTGAAACGTACTAAGATAGGATAACAAGCTTATTGGATGATATTGTTCCTGTGAAATTTTTTGAATAAAATGTGTAAATGAAACATATCAAGTAAGGATAACAGAGATAAGCTATTCTTACTAAGAATGGGACTTAATCTACAAGTATCATCTGCCAGGCTACTCAGGGCCTAAGCTGACACTGTATTCAGACAAAATTATCCCAATGAAACCTATGCTAAGTTTGGATAGCATGTGAACAATTCAAACAAAGTCAGTGAAACATATCAGGTTTTAATAAACTACAAACTACTTTGAGAGAATTGTCCTTATCAAACATTTGAAATATATCCAAATGATTCAAATAAGATAAATTGTTTCCAGTGAAACATCTCAAATCTGCACAAAATTTGAACTATACAGATAAGCTCATCCCGATGGCCAACTACGTTTGTATAACATACAAATGATTCAGTTAAATTGTCCTAGAAAAAATCAAATTTTGAGAACACTTGAACTATTTGGATAAAATTGTCAGTGATACAATCAAGTATGGCTAACAAACATTACTTGCATAAAATCATCCCGCTGAAACATCTCAAGATTGGATAAACAACAAACTGTTAAAACAAATTGTCCTAGTGACACATCAAGTTACATAAGCTTTGCATCTCACAACGATAAAATCATTAGTAATCCCGGGGCCCTGTTTTATGAAGAGTTGTAATCAAGCAGGAACATTGAGACGGATGTGTGCTTACAACAAAATTATTCATAATTTTCCAATATCAAAATATATAAAGTATTGTGATAGTGTATGCTAAAAAGGACCTTATTTTCCAGACATTGACCTTTACAATAAAAAATGTAAAAGTATAAACAAATATAAGTGGCAAGAATTGCAATAAAATCAAGTTGAAAACTATAATTTTATACAGTGCAGGAAAGGGAAGTGGTAAATTGGTAGAGGCTTTACAAAATCTGAGCTGACTGAAATGAAGCTAAAAAGAGCAAGAAATATACAATAAATGCTTCACAGATAATACTAAAGACCTGAAATGTCTTGTCCTTTGCACTCACAGGCTGTGATTAAAGTGCACAGCTCTTATGCAATACACGGTGATTCTTCTACAAAGACACTCATATAACCCAGAAAGGCAAGAAGTAATAAATACCCAACTGACTGCCCAAAGCTGTGCTAACAGATATTGGCAGGAAATCTGTTAGAACAGCAAGTCAGCCACTGACAGTGGCGATACCTGAAGGAGGTATGCCAGTGTGAAGAAGGCTCGTGATCCATCCGCAACCAAGTTAGCCACTCTGAAATCATCTGCTGGGACAGCACCACAGACCATTTATAGCAAAGCTCACAAAAGCTATTGATTTTACAAAAACAAAGGTGATCACAGTGATTGCAACAATTACCATGGAATCCACATATTTCTTCTCAGCACTGTTGGAAAGACCTTTACATGCATAATCCTGTCCAGACTACAACTGCTTGCCTCTCAAATTTACCCAGAATCAGTGTGGCTCTAGAACAGGAAGATAAACTGCTAACATTGTGTTCTCGATTATATGCAAACTTCAGGAGAAGTCCAGAGAGCAGAGAATGCCATCATATGTGGCCTTCATTGATCCGACAAAGGCCTTGGACTTATAAGTCAGTAAAAAAGGCCTCTTCATCCTCCCTCAAAAAAATATATCTACCAAAGGTGCTGGGATTCATTAAATCTTCAATGATGATATGAAAGGCACCATACAACACAATATCAGCCATCTTCTGAATAAAAAACTGCATATAAAGCAAGTGTGCCTTGCTCCCACATTATTTGGCATCACCTTCTCCCTGGCACTGTCACATGCGATGCCTTTGAGACATCAGGTGATGGAGTGTTAACTGTAGACCAAGTAACAAAAAACTGTTCAATCCCTCACATCTGTGTCCTGATCAAGGAGATGCTCCTTGGTGATGCTGCTGCTCTGGTATCACACAAAGAGGAAACCCTGTAAAGGCTCATCAACTACTTTGAGCAAGCATGTACAGACTTTGGCTTAGTTGTATACGCCTAAAGAAGACCAACACCATGGGTCAGGCTACATCAGAAATCTCACACATATTGGATCCACAGACTGCAAGAGGTGGAAAATTTAACCTATCTTGCCTTTACTGTCACCTTCAACCTGTCCCTAATTGGTGCCAAGCTCAGCATACCCAATGGCAAAGCAGCTGCTGTGGTACGTGGCTCAACTCTCTGGGCATAAGACAACAACAGGTTAAAGCTGACCAAGATCACAAAAATAAAGATCTACCAGGCATAGGTACTAGTACTCTATTGTGTAGCAGTGAGACCTGGATGATAAACACATGCCCAAGACCGTCACCTAAGAACTGTCTTTTACCTATGCCTCTGCCTCTAGAAAATCTGTGGCATCTAATGGCAGGATCTTTCTCACCTCTGCACCAGCTGCCAGAGCTAGTGCTTGTCACAGATAGGACTATACAGCCACAGCAGGAGAGGTAAATAACATGCAATGTTAAAAAGAAAACAACAACAAAAAAAAAAACAACAACAACAACAAAACAAGAGACTGGACTATTTTCATGTGTAATTCCATTGTCTTCGTTTTCAGAGACAAGATGGTGTTAACTACTTTGCTCATCACTTAAGATGTGGCAGACGGTGTCGTCTCTCCCCCCCCCCCCCCCCCCCCCCCATCCTTGAGCTCAAGGTGATCCCCAATTGGAGAATGGAGCCTGTTTCAAATGCATCTCTGCCATATCACCTCTAGTGATAACATCTGCAAAGTTTGGTGAAAATTTGACAATGTGTTTTCAAGAAAGAGATGAAAATATTAAAGTTAGTCCCCAATTCCAATACCTGAACAAAATTGAAACTACAGTCATAAATGTACCTACTCATAGCATCAACTCAGCTCTATAACTTCTGGTTCTAGAAAAGAAGATTTTCAAACATTCCCTATATAGAGGAGTTTGGGGGCCCACAGGGAAGCATGGCCTCTGTTTGAAAAAAAAAAAATATGGAGATCCTATCCTAGTAGTAATGCTAATTGCCAAGTTTAGTGAAAATCTGTTTCAAGCCCAGGTTTTCAAGAAAAAGTAACAAATGTAAAAAAAATGCAGGACAGGATGTATGATGACAGATAGTAAGTGTTTGGTTCAGGTGAAGTCCTTCTATTCTGCTGAGTCAAGTTCGGAAAACTCGTAGTCGCTCCCACTAGAATCTACAGGGATGGTTGTTGGGTTGAATAACGTGAGCCTCCTCGGCATCCTCCCAAGCTGGATCGTCTCATCCTGAATGGCATCTGCACAATAGATGAAAAGAGATGAAAACAGGAAATGGAATATTGAAAGAGAGCATGCTACCTGAAATGGAGGTATGGAAATAGTTTCAGAATGCACACATACTCCATTCTTTAATTTCCTGTAAATGACTCAGATTTTTGTTTGCAATTCATGATTTCTTAGCTTAGACTATGGAGAACATTTAGTAATAAGAAACTGCATATGAATGATATGATGAGAGTTTTCTTAACTTGGTGATTGACTAAATAATTCAAGTTTCTATTCCACATAGGAAATGCACTAATCAAGCTAAATGGAATTACCTGTCTTCACCATTTAATTACTCTGTGTTTGTGCATGCTTCACAAGCATTCCATAAATCATTTGGCCACTCAATGACAAACGCCACTGATTAAATTAGGAAAATTCTAAAATTGTTACCATTGCTAGTGTTTATAAGATCTGGAACATAATACATTCAACAGAATCATAAATGTACTCAAATTTATCATTATCTAGCTACCGTATTCCTATAGAATTTGTGAGGGGTAGAAATCATCTCTCATATTCTCTGAAAGAAAGAAAGAAAGAAAGAAAGATAAACATGTTGTGTGTCCATAGTAAATGGATGCCCCTGCTGACTGTGATCAGGAAGTTGTATAATTTAGTGTGATGTACCTCAACAACAGAATAGTAAAATCAGTCAGCCATTTCTCAAGTTATCGCATGAAGTAAAGTTTTAATTGAAATGCCTACACACCAAAAAAATAAAAATCCATTTGATATATATCAATTTATTAAGGAAAACCAATATGCACATGTAAGGAGACGTGACTTTCTGCAAGCACATTGCGAATTAGAACTTGACATGTATTTTAGAATGATATAACCACACACCAAAAATTACCGGTATCAAAATTTGGCCAACATGTTTTCAAGTTATTACAGAGAAACTAACTTGGGACTGAAAGACAGATGAATGACAAGACATGAACAGATACTTCAAATGCAAGCACGCATACAAGACGCAACCATGAATACATAGAGGCCTACTTGATGACTTCATGCTTCCTATTTTGACATACCATACTCCTTCACTGCAAGTGCGACCTGGTCCTGGGCATCTGAAAACGTAGACAGGATGGACTGCACCATGTCCTCTTCTGTCACCACTCTCCTCATTGTGTAATAGCGCCTTTCACTAGTAGCTGCAGTTACGTACCTTGCTGTCAAGAGGAGGATTCAAAGAAAAATATGAGAAACAGTGTTTTGTTATAAAGTAATGACTTAATTAATGTAACATGAAGGCAAGATTAAACCTGGCATTCACATTGTAATAGAGTAATTAAATACATCACCAAATTTACTGGCCATGCATATAAAGTATACAGTAAAGTGTGACAGATCTTTTTTTTTTTAATGTGTGTGATGGTTTTGTGAGTAACTGTATAACCCTATCATAATGTTCTTTCAAAATTAGGAATATTATCAACAAATCAGATATGCATCACCGTGTAATTTGAACTGACAGAAAGAAAAAAGAAACAATTACAACAATATAATGTTTCCATGCCAAATAATGAAAGGCCAGAATCTTGGGGATTTTTGTGTTATCCCCACCACGCAAAAACCCTGTCATCTATATAGTAGCCTAGCATGTGATAAATGATCTCATATCATGGGAGCAACAGAAATGCTGACTTATAATCTACACATACTGCACTTCAAGCTTAAGCATATAAGCCAACTTACCACTATTTTCTCCAGCAACAACACTCTCCCCACATATTTCAAAGCCTTGATTCTCCAGTTGCTGCTGCCATTTGTACGCAATGGCAATGGTGTCTGAAATTACGATAACATTGGCAGAGCCATCCTTCAGATCTCTGCTCACCTTGCTCATGTTAGTTGTTGAATCCTGGAAACAATGAAAAACGGTTACATAGCATTTTGAATTTAAGATCGTGGTATATTTAAGAAAATGATATTGTACTTAAATTCAATTTTTATGATATGAATGATTATACATTCCTACTTGAGGAAATAATTGAGGGGAGAAAATCGAATTATATAATTACTTCCGGCATTCGATCTAAAATAAAAGAGACCCGGGAATGGAACCCACCTGCCTGTATGCCGCACAAAATCTACTCAAAATGCAATTCAACAGTGTTAAATTTTCTTATTGTAATATCATAAAGCACACAATTTTACAGACATTTTACAGGACTACACATATGTCATGCAGTCTTATCATTAAGCCTCTGTCGCCTTTAAAATTCATTATATGGTCCATCTAGTTTCCTTTGGTGATACAACATCTGATACACCTACCTCATATGTTTCTTGAAATCAGGCAAGATAAATGTACAACATTAATAACAACATGAAAGAGAAGGGAAAGACCCTTAGTAGCCACTTAGCTTTCTTAAAGGACAAGTTCACCTTCATAAACATAAGGATTGAGAGAATGCAACAGTATTAGTAGAACACATCAGTGAAAGTTTGAGGAAAATTGGACAATCGATGCAAAAGTTATGAATTTTTAAAATTTTTGTGTTGGAACCGCTGGATGAGGAGACTACTACAGCTTGTAAGTCATATGCATACAACATTATAGAGAAAATGTAAAAGAAAATTCAACATATTTTCTCTTTTCTCGCATAATAAAAGAGCACTTGACTTGCCTCTTTCTAAAAGGAAGGGGAATAATATTACCCATAACATTTGTCGGTAACGAGTCAGGGGAATGTGTACTTTTTTTCAAAAGATGGAATTTTGTGAAATTCTCTTTATATTTTCCTTATATTGTTGTACGCATGTGACATCTAAGTTATTCATACACTGCAGTAGTCTTCTCATCCAGCGGTTACTGTACAAAAACTTCAAAAATTCATAACTTTTGAAAGGATTGTCTGATTTTCCTCAAACTTTCAATGATGTGTTCTACTAATATTGCTACATTCTCTCAATCCTTATGTTTATGAAGGTGAACTTGTCCTTTAAATTACACACATGTAGTTGCATGGGAGGGTAGAGTTTCACATCAGCTAAGATTTTGCTGTTGAAAGTGCAAATGCAATGAAAACAGGCATGCACATAGCGTTTGACATTATATCCAAGCCTGTATCACTCATTTGTCCCAAACTGTTAATTTTGCTAATTAATTCATGAAATCAGAATTTCTGCTTTATACCACAAAATTAAGATTAAAATCTGTACAGCAGCAAATGGACGTGTATGCGACCATGGACAATGAAGAGAGCAGATGAATGCCTTATTTATTCTGCATTGCCACTGATCTGGGATTTTTATCCTGGACTGCCAACTACTGACCTAGTTAATCCATTTATATAATATAACAATGGAAAAAAGTCTTTCACATTTTTGGGATAGCATTTGCTACACCTAGATCATGCATCCCCCCCGGCTGTGGCTAGACATGATTAGAGCACATCAATGCAAAGGTCTTGAAGCATTTCATTCTTACCACTTCAAGGATGGTGAGGCGGACAGGGGATTCTCTTAATGTGGATGATGTGCCGGCATTTACTCCTGTCTTTGGCTGTGTGGCTTCCTGGACATAGTTAAAGAAATCCCTTGGGATCGCCTTCTTGAAGTCCATGCCTATGATAAATGAGATATAATGCATATAAATTGTCATATTATGTGGTTACTGTAACTTCACAAAGTTATGTACAGTGCATTATTGAAAAAAAAAACAACAACTAGATTTCTACAGCATTTTTCCCTGGGAAAAATGTTAAATGAAATATCAAATATATTTTTCAACTTTTGTTTGACCTCCTATACATCACAGCATGATCAGGAATGAGAATGGGCACAGGTAAGCCCCCTCCCACACCCCCCCCCCCTCAAAAAAACAGAAAGAAGAAGAATGCACAGTTATTAGCATTTTTCACATTCCTGGTTTGTGGGTGGGGCAAATTGGGGCATTTTTTTTTTTTGGGGGGGGGGGCAATAACAAAAACTTATTGCAAAAAGACTCCACTCTATATTACAAAGGTCATTGACCCTCCTGGTGGCCTTTGACCTTGTAGTGACTTTTGGATGCTTCAAATATCTGTTGGTTAGTATGATCGATCTTCCATCAAAGTTTGATTGGATATTGGAGCATTAAGCACACAGTTTTTTTTTTAAGTTTTTGTAATTGTAACAGATTGAAGGAGGGACAATAGACGGACACACGGACAGACATCAAAGTGATCTCTTAGCCTCACTCCACCACTGGTGGGCTAGACAAAAATGCTTGAGCGAGAAGGAGATTCATGCAAGTAAATGCAGTTGGTAAATATGTTTCAAATGTTTTAAACTAAACATTGTTGTGAAGACACTCAAGAGGAGGAATGTAGTTTTCAAATAGTTATTTGAGGCCTTTTTGCATTTGTTTTCTTGGATTGAAAGAAACTATTCAGTCCTTTAACTCTTTCTGTGCCACAGTGTAAACTCCTTGTGTGCTACATTATTCTGAGACTGCAATATAGGCATGGTTTGAGAAAACATTCTGGCTTAACATCCACACACGCTTTTATAGACTTTTGTTATGTTGGACATGTAATGAGCAAAGTTGTAGAGAAAATGTCAAGCTCTGCTATGATGTAAATTCTAAGACATACAGGTGTATATATGATTGTTTTTCTTTCAAATGACCAGTAAGTCTATAGTTTCTAGACATACTTTGCCCACAAAACAGTGATGAAAATTTAAATTTACTCGAAAATCCATTAGGAAACACTGCTTGATATTTAACCACCAGATGATCCAAGCTACATGTGAAAGGAATGGAATTGCAAGTAAAACTTTCATTGTACTGCAGTGTTTGGTGATTTATCAATCAGTGTCAGCGGGTTTGTGTGTTTGAGCAAAAAATTCAAACTTGGCACACTGTCGACCGAGTTGGTCATGTGAATGTGGCACATACATAGTTGAATAAACACTTCACATTCAATTTCATTCAAATGGAGTAAACTAGCCAAGAACTAGGACCTTTTGAATTAAATTGTATACATGCAGAAAATATAAGTGGAGACGAACCAATGAATTGCTCCAGATCCGCATCACTGGTGTACTCTGGGTACTCCATGCAGCATTCCTCCCACGATTTCTTCTTAGCCAGAAGCTGGAACTCTGTCCGAACTCCTTGTATCCCCTTCAGCCGCTTTGCCGACGTCTTAAGTTGGTGGAGCTCCACTTCCCCATTCACTGCCTGGGTAAGGAGGGAATACCTCTCTTCCTCTCTCAAACCTTGAAGAGACATGAACACCTATAAAAAGAAGATGAAAGATACAACACTAAGTAATATGGAAGAAACTAGAACTATCACTGACTGTGATTAATACCCTCACTCAAACCTGAGGGAGTTAGCTCACTCCTCAATATTTTTGTATGTATTTTTCTTTGAACAAAAAACTCTGGTTACCATGGCAAAGCATTGTTTACGTTGACAAAACACCCCACACCGGGGTAGTAGCACAATCTACAATATCTTTGTGAATTTTGTCTTAAAACATTGTTACCATGATAACACATTCCATGACAATGATAAAAGATGAAGTCTACATAACTTCATATCACAGTGGTCATATATGCAAAATTTAAAGTCACATGTCAAAAACAAAGGGATTTAGCATTATAGCTCAATCCACAATATTTTTGTGCACTTTACAGAGAGAAAATGCTTTTACCATGGCAACACATTATTCAGCCTTGGTGAAAGATATGTTTGGCACATCTGAAATGTATATCAGGCTGATTCCTGTTACCATCATACACACTATGAGTGGGTGGGGGTGTAACACTAAATAGATCCAGTCTATCAAGTATTTACTTTATATCATACATTGTACTAATGTAAAAGTATGTCCAAACAAACCTCAATATGTTTATTTCATACAATGAATCAGACATGCTAGTTGCGATGGTTAGAGATCCACCCCAAAATTGAAGGTCCATTCTGTTCTGTTTTAGTAACGTACCATAAGACCTGTACCTGGCTAGACATGGGTTTACATCATCCGGGCACCAGAAGAATCATTTTTTTTTCCATGTAACTTGTAAGTAACACGTGCAAGATTGGTTATTTTCACTAAAGTAAAAATATATATACATCATAAATTATATATTTGATGAAATGAGTGCAAATTTGTCATCAGAACAGACTTGACTCAAGAGGAAAAGACTCAAATTAAATTATTACAAAACATGATGACACAGCGGAAAACTCACCGTTTGCTTCAAAGCTTTTCCATTTTTTTCCGCATAGAGCGTGAAAAGACGCTCCATTTTTGCATAGCATCTCCGGCTGTACAGCGCCATTTGGAACGTTGTTTCCAATTTCTTCCGATCCTATGTATATTGACAAAGTTTTATGACATATTTAGTGCATAGAAGTCTCATAAGAAATGTACCAATTTACCAAGAGAGAGAGAGAAAAAAAATGGAACTCCCAAATAAACAGAAGAGCATATGTAAACGTTAATGAATAGAAATGTCGGTAAGGCGACTGGTATGCCTCCGCCATAATGCATGATTCTCCTAATACGTCTATAGTACATGTGGACAATGTGTGATTACATTTTCACAAAATTGGCAAAAAATTAAAATGACAAGTTTGTCACAAATGTGTTGAATGTTTACCTTCCTTGACCTAGGTTTAATTGAATGAATAGGAGAGCATGTAATTTGTATTTGGGGATTTAAGGACTTTAACTTGACTTTGCCCATTCATAAGTTTTAAATGCATTGAGTAATTTTCAAGGTATGGAGAAAAAGTGCAATTTCTGTATTGAATAGTACATTGTTACCATTTTCATCTGGCCTTTGACTCTAAAATTCATAGGATAATCACTGTCAGGCAGAACATGCATAGATATGTAGTAAGTTTCAAGATAACTTGAACCACTTCTGAGATATGGAGGAAAAAGTTAGTTCAGATCGCTCCCTTGATCTTTGACCTTTTGACCTTTGAGGAAAAAAAAAACGAAAAAAAAGTTTCCAGAGAATCTCTATTAGGTTATACATGCATACAAAAAGTGTAAAAAAAAATAATAATCCTGTTGGCATTGCATAAATATGAGGGAAATAGTAAAGTGCCCCAAACTTTCACCAGATAATACATGTATACACTAAGTTTTAAGAGCATATCTTCAGGCATTGCATAGATATGGAGGAAATAGTGAAATTTTATGTATTTGACCTTGACCCTTGACCTTTGACCTTGAGCGTGTGAACCCAAAAGTTGATAGGCACAACTTCACCCCCAATACACACACATGCTAAGTTTCATTAGGATACCTCAAAAGGTTTTTTAGTTACGCTGTCCACAAAATTCATTATGGACGGAAGGACGGACGGACAACCCGAAAACATAATGCCTTCGGCACCACTTCGTGGCGGAGGCATAAAAACTGCTTGATAAAACATAATGGAAATGGCTCATTTATATCGATCTACAAATTCAAATCAGATGAGAGACACATCCAGAGTCACACATACAATTTTCTTCCCAACTCAAAAACACCTACCAGATTAAAAAACAAACAAACGAGGAACAAGGAAAGACAGCATTTATTTCGAAATATTCTCCTATACACAAGTATGCATAAATTATCTACAATAATGTATAAAAATGATATACCTCTCACTTCACAAGAACTCCTGGATCAAAACTTAGAGGGAATGCTCCTCCCACTTAAAGGGAACGCAAACCCAAAGAACAATGTGGATTGAGTGAAAGCAACATTTAATAGCAGAACATGTCAGTGAAAGTTTGAGGAAAATCGGACAATTGATGCAAAAGTTATGAATTTTTAAAGTTTTGGTGTTGGAACCGCTGGATGAAGAGACTACGAGAAGTTATGACGTATGAGTGGACAACAATATAAAGAAAATATAAAGAAAATTCCACAAATATTAATTTTTCATGAAAATTACAAATTCCATCAACTTGATATTGACATATGTTAAGGGTAGCAATTATTCCCCCTGCTTTCTGAAAGCGGTTAGTCAAGTGCTCATTCATAATGCTAGAAAAGTGGATTTTTGTTAAATTCTTTATATTTTCTTTGTATTGTTGTCCACTTATACGTCACAACCTCTAGTAGTCTCCTCATCCAGCGGTTCCAACACCAAAATTTTAAGAATTCATAACTTTTGCATCGATTGTCCGATCATCCTCAAACTTTCACTGATGTGTTCTACTAATATATGTTGCTGCTTTCACTCACTTCACATTGGTCTTTGGGTTTACGTTCCATTTAACATTTATCTGCTCACCCTGGGGTTTGTAGACAAACATCCTAAAGCAGCAGCCGCCTGCTTCCTCCAGGAATCTTGCACCCTTGTAGGTGGCTCGTCAGCGTGCTCATCCAGGTCATGGATGCTGTAGAGCAGCCTTCTGCACACTGCCACCTTGGCTTGAAGGGTCGGTACATCATCTATGAGCAAACTTTGCTCTTGCTGAAATAAGGCTGCGATCTGCAAGGCATCGGCAATCCCCACAGCCCCGTGCACCCTCACGGTACATTTCCTGAGATGTGCAAACCTACAGCAAAGACAAGAGGGAAATGAAAGAAAAAACACAATCAAGTACATTGCTTGTTATTCACTAAGCACTTTTTTTTTCTAACAAAGCCACAAGTGTCTCTTAATAATGAAATATTTCCAGACATCAAACATTATTTAATAGTATCCAGGCCACTAATATCTTTGAAAAATACTAATTACTGACCTCAATTGATTTCCACATTGGTAAAGAATTTTTGGCAAAGTAGAACATGTCTGAATATTGTGATATAGGACAGATTCGAGAAAACCATAACAATCTATAACGTTAATGTCTTGGAATATGCTCTAGAGATAACAGATGCTATCTTTAGAGGTTTGATAGTGAAATTACACCACTAAATTTTAAGATCACTTCAAAGCCCTCAAACAGAACTAAAATACGGCTTTGACAACAATTGGTTGCTATTTCAATTGGAAGAATGCACTTTCCTAGGGTCAGACTTACTATCTGTAAACACTTGAAGGTGTTATGATGTAGTGGTTTATTCACCTGGCACGCAGTCAAAGGGTATGTTGTGAGTATGAATTTTAGCCCTGCACTAGGGTCCTTTAAAATAGGAAGATTTTAATCTACTTTTTCCAATCTCAACTCAGGTGCTAGCTGAGTTTCTGGTATGATTTATCTTCGAATGTCCTCCTGTGTACATGGCTATTGAAGCTGGGTGAATTGTATTGAGCACAGAAGAGTACATACATTTGTTAAGATTTTGATATATCGTTTGTAAATATTTTAGATGGACTGACAGCTATTTTGGCTGGATACAATTGTACATATACCTGCCTGGTAAGTCACATTTTCCCTTTTCCCCCTTACATTAACAATCGACCAATGTAGGGTTTCCAGCCAACATGACAATAAAAAGGGTGACAAAAATTGATTTTTATCACATACTTCTCGTCCCCAATCAAGTCGAGGAGTGCTGCTAGAAGATTACATCCAGCGAGGAGCATGTATCTGGAGGACTCTGCTCTCTCTGGGTGCCAGTCCTCGTCAGTGCTCATGACAGGAAGGATGGGAATTTGAATTTGAGGGTTGGCTACGATCGCCGCTTTGTAGGCCTCCACCCGGCTTGCTGACGCCTTTATCAGGGTGTACATGGCATTTCCTTCTTCGATGTTTGCCAGGGGAACCTCAAAAATACCTGTGGCCATAAAAAGTGGGATTGAAGTTTTGAAAAGAACAGAAAAGAAAAAGTAATAAAAACACACCCTTCTGGATACATTAAAAAAAAAATTAAAAGTGTCAAATAGCCATGTCTGATATACAACACTGTGTACTTGTGTACCACTCTCTAGGCCTACATGTTAATTTATAAACTTTGAAGAACAATAACAAGAAATTAACAGAAATGAACATGCAAGATTTATTTTTCTAAACTTATGTGAGAATGACAGCAAAAAAAAAAAAAAAGAAAAAGAGAAAGAGAAAGAAAATATGGGATGACTCCAAGGATGTTAAATAGGGGCAAGTTTCAGTTGACTTAGCAGCACTTGAAATACCTACTGGCTGTAGGTTATTTGCCGCCATCCCCCTCCCACTGGCCACCGTTCACAGCCACATTTTATTACTCACTTTGCCCCTTTGAGTGGATTTGTGGTCTTGACCCAAATTTGATGAAACTGAGGCCTGATTTAGTAACAAATGTGTTTGTTTTTTTTAATGTTTTCCTGTGGTGGTGCAGATCAATACATGATGTGCAGTCATATTCGCATTTGGGTCAATCCATGTCAAATCATCCAGTGCTTGTCACCCGACCCCCTCCGATTTTCTTTAAAATCGCACCAAATGTTCCCCAAAGTGTCTGACGGAAAATCCCAAAATATTTTGCTCCAAGGTCAATTGGTTGCTAAGATACAGCCTCACATAGCAACCGGTGCGCATTCAGAAAAATTAGTTAAAAGAAAATTAGGCATTTTTGATTGATTGTGGTGGCATGGATATTTATGCAAACGCTTTCATTTTCTGGAAATGGAGAGAACTTTATAGTCTTTGCAAGAAAAACTGACTGTGATGCGAAATTGACTTTTCGTTAACGTGCACGAGGTCACCGAAAATGGTGTTAAATGTTAATTTCCAAAATTTTGATGCATATTTAGAGGCTAATATCTTCCATATTTCATCACCTTAGGTTCTAATATATTATGATGTTGAAGGCTTTGACTTGCTCGGTAATTTTGAAAAAAAAAATGGCACATTCATGCCCACCGTTTTTACGGAGAGCGCCCTCAAAGTTGACAAAAATGAAAAATGTGCCAAATTCAAGGTAACGGATCACCCTTCGTCCCACCTAGGAATGGCACCAATTTTTGTGTATTGATAGACATTTACCTATATTATCTTGGGTTACCAAAGAAATTTTGCTCCCGAAATGTTCAATGGCAAATTTACCCTACCGAAAATGGTCGTAAATGGCCAAATTCCCATGTAATATCACATATTAGGTTTAGAGGACATTTCAAATGTCCAGGCTTTCAAGATAAAAAGGCCTAGCCCTGTGATATTTGCAGTAGGGATAGTCTGTTATACATATTTTAGTAATATACACCACAAAACACTTTCATTACATAATAATGACCTTGAAATTTAATCCAAATTTTGATAAAAACAATAAGTTGCTCCATTTTCCTCATTGCACTGCATACAATATTATGTAATACGTGTTTTGTAACACTTTTCACAGAGCAATGTTTCAAGAATTATGAAAGCTGGCAGCCTACCACATTATGGTTCTAAAGTATTTGTGCTCTTCTTTCAGATTTTGTGTCAATTTGATCATGAATGTTATACCCTTGACCTTGAAGTGCTTCTAAAAATAGCTGTAAATTTGTTAACTACAAACCTACACACATGACAGGTGTATTATGACATTCTATACTTGTGATTCTTTCACAAACACAAAAGCTTTTGATGGTGTAAATGTATATACTGGAATTAATCTATACATGCTTGCAAGATATGTTACAATTAATTGCTTTGTTCTAACAATGACCCTCAATTTCAATCAAAAAAGGGGACAGTAACATTTTGTGATTTTGTGTGCATTTCCTATGGAAAACAGTGCTTTGTGGTGAAACTCATAAAAACTTGACCATTTTTACTATCTGTCACTTTGATTGATTAATTCTATTGTAGTTATGTTAGGAAAGTGGGCTGTGACAATTTCCAATATAATAAAAACATGGTTACGATGTAGAAAATAGAAAAACAAAGAAATACATAAGAAATTCCAAAAACAAGAAAATACATAAGAATTGAAATGATTTTGGAAGTTTTCATAAGGTACAGAACAAATCCCCCGAAAAAGAAGACTCTCAGTCCTTTTAATGTGCGTCTCACAGGCTAGAATAAGAGTCTTACTATGTTGGGCGCAATGTCCATAATTATCAACTATTATTACGTACTTAAATACAGGTCTTTATGGAGAGGAATAGGCATTTCTCATGATTTTGAAGGTCATAAATCGAGGGTCATTATCGGAACAAAGTAATTGATTGTAACATCTTGCAAGCATGTATAGATTAATTCCAGTATATACATTTACACCATAAAAAGCTTTTGTGTATTTGTGAAAGAATCACAAGTATAGCATGCCATAATACACCTGGCATGTGTGTAGGTTAGTAGTTAACAAATTTACAGCTATTTTTAGAAGCACTTCAAGGTCAAGGGTATAACATTCATGATCAAATTGACACAAAATCTGAAAGAAGAGCACAAATACTTTAGAACCTTAATGTGGTAGGCTGCCAGCTTTCATAATTCTTGAAACATTGCTCTGTGAAAAGTGTTACAAAACACGTATTACATAATATTGTATGCAGACAATTTTATCCGAGTTATTTGTTATCTTATCTTACCATGTTTCACTGGGACAATTTTATCCGAACAGATTGTATGTTACCCTAGCTTGATATACGGTACATGCCTTACACTTTGACAATCTTATCCGAATACGTATAGTTTGGATAGGAGATTCAAACTTAAAACGTTTCACTGAGACAATTCCATCCGAAGAGGTATAGCTTGTATTGGTATGTTACCTTAGCAATATATGTACTAAAATAATTTGAAATAAATATACATATTTGTTTTTATGAACATGTATGTCTTTTTTTGACTGGACATCGATTGATTGAAAGTTGGATTTCTTGTGTCAATTTTTACAAAGTTTTTGATTTGTGTTTGTGTGATGGAAGATGAAGAAATAACTAAGTGGAGGGTTTGATGGCTGGAGAAATAAAATGAAATAAAGTATTAAAAATAAAATTATGGGGTAGTTTTCCAGGAAGTAGTGTTCCTAGACCCCAAATATCGATAAACAACTTGTCACCTTGATTTCTTGTCCTAAACAAATTCCGACCACTCGTTGACTTGTCTTTTTGTCCGCAACAAGTCGACTTTTCTGTTCCACTAACTAACCAATTTGTCTTCTTTTCCAAAACAAGTCGACTTGTCGTGTTTTGTCAACTCGGCATTTTGTCTTCTCGTCCAAAACAAGTCGACATTCCGAGTTTCAACAAGTCGTTATCATGTCTTCTTTTCCCAAACAAGTCGACTTCCCGAGTTTCAACAACTCATTTTCATGTCTTTTTGTCCAAAACGAGTCGACTTGCTGAGTTTCAACAACTCGTTATCATGTCTTTGTGTCCCAAACAAGTCGACTTGCCGAGTTTCAACAACTTGTCATCTTGACTTCTTGTCCCAAGCAAGTCGACTTGCCGAGTTTCAATAACTTGTCATCTTGACTTCTTGTCCCTAACGAGTCGACTTGCCGAGTTTCAACAACTTGTCATCTTGACTTCTTGTCCAAAGCAAGTCGACTTGCCGAGTTTCAACAACTCGTTATCATGTCTTCTTGTTCCAAACGAGTCGACTTGCCGAGTTTCAATAACTTGTCATCTTGACTTCTTGTCCCAAGCAAGTCGACTTGCCGAGTTTCAACAACTTGTCATCTTGACTTCTTGTCCCAAGCAAGTCGACTTGCCGAGTTTCAATAACTCGTTATCATGTCTTCTTGTTCCAAACGAGTCGACTTGCCGAGTTTCAACAACTTGTCATCTTGACTTCTTGTCCCAAACGAGTCGACTTGCCGAGTTTCAACAACTTGTCATCTTGACTTCTTGTCCCAAGCAAGTCGACTTTCCGAGTTTCAACAACCCGTTATCATGTCTTCTTGTTCCAAACGAGTCGACTTGCCGAGTTTCAATAACTTGTCATCTTGACTTCTTGTCCCAAGCAAGTCGACTTGCCGAGTTTCAATAACTTGTCATCTTGACTTCTTGTCCCAAGCAAGTCGACTTGCCGAGTTTCAACAACTTGTCATCTTGACTTCTTGTCCCAAGCAATTCGACTTTCCGAGTTTCAATAACTCGTTATCATGTCTTCTTGTTCCAAACGAGTCGACTTGCCGAGTTTCAACAACTTGTCATCTTGACTTCTTGTCCCAAGCAAGTCGACTTTCCGAGTTTCAACAACCCGTTATCATGTCTTCTTGTTCCAAACGAGTCGACTTGCCGAGTTTCAACAACTTGTCATCTTGACTTCTTGTCCCAAGCAAGTCGACTTTCCGAGTTTCAACAACCCGTTATCATGTCTTCTTGTTCCAAACGAGTCGACTTGCCGAGTTTCAATAACTTGTCATCTTGACTTCTTGTCCCAAGCAAGTCGACTTGCCGAGTTTCAACAACTTGTCATCTTGACTTCTTGTCCCTAACGAGTCGACTTGCCGAGTTTCAACAACTTGTCATCTTGACTTCTTGTCCCAAGCAAGTCGACTTGCCGAGTTTCAACAACTTGTCATCTTGACTTCTTGTCCAAAGCAAGTCGACTTTCCGAGTTTCAACAACTCGTTATCATGTCTTCTTGTTCCAAACGAGTCGACTTACCGAGTTTCAACAACTTGTCATCTTGACTTCTTGTCCCTAACGAGTCGACTTGCCGAGTTTCAACAACTTGTCATCTCGACTTCTTGTCCAAAGCAAGTCGACTTTCCGAGTTTCAACAACTCGTTATCATGTCTTCTTGTCCCAAACGAGTCGACTTACCGAGTTTCAACAACTTGTCATCTTGTCTTCTTGATCCAAGCAAGTCGACTTGCCGAGTTGCAATAACTCGGCTTCTCGGTATTTAACCTGTCTTCTCGTCTTCTTATCTCGTCATCTGGTTGGCACTTTTAAGCTTCCGTATCGGCGAATATTAGCTCATCACGAAATTTGCGAAAGTTTTATGTCCCCGAAATTCTCTGCAAAATGAAATTCAGCATTCATACTATGAAAAAAAAAAGATACAGGGGGCACCTACACAAATATCAATGAGTAGGTCCTGAGGGGTCATCTCTTCAAATTTGGTGCTTTTATCTACAGTGTAACGGTAACATCAACATTTGACGTTAAGCGACCTGACTATAATTCAAGACACAAGACAGAATTAGAAGAATGGACAGTGGTGCTACCAAATTTTCAGTTTTACGCGCAAATGGTGAATTAAGTTGTTGAGTGAATTCTTTACACTTTTGTCGCTATGGTTTCGAAACACAAAGTTCATAACCCAAACATCCATATTTTTTTTCTTTCATGTGAGACCTTATTCGTCAAATATTGATGTAAGTATGCCAGGTGGTAACAATGTATTAATTGGAGAAATTTACAAGCCCCCAACCTGTAATAATTCTGACTTCATCTCAATTTCAGAAATTATTTTAGATTCGCCCTATTTCCGCAACAAACACGTGTATATAATGGGCGATCTTAATTTAGACTTACTTGATTATGATAAGCCACAAACACGTGATTTTTTGATACTATGGTATCACCCTCTTTCACTCCTTATATTACCAAGCTAACAAGATTATTTGGAGCCTCCGCAACACTGATCGATAACATATTTTCAAACAACCATGATTATGTTGATCAATGTATCGTTGTTACGGACATATCAGATCAATTTCCCGTTATATTTTCTTCCATTTCTGCTATACCTGAATCGCATAAGTAAAAGGTGTGTAAAAATTAATCGCAATCACGAGTATTCTCCTATCATAATATCCACCTGTTCAAACAAAGTTTATCCGAAATTGTTTGGAATGAGGTTTTTGACTCTACTGATCCGAATGATGCGTATGACAGATTTATGAACATTTTGGAACCTTTTTATATCACTCGCATTTCCCTTTGAGAAATCAAAGAGGAAACTACAAAACAGTTCCGCGCTTACCTTGGATAACAAAAGCTTTACTTAGATCCACAAGCAGGAAAAAATACTTTGTTTTACAGATATAAATCACGTAATACAGCTTTGAATAAATCGAAGTACATTAAATATTACTCTTACGTCCCTGTTGCGTAAAGTTAAAAAAATATATTTTTGTTCTTTGTTTGAACAGCACAAGTCAGACGCAAAATCTACTTGGCATGTGATAAATAGTGTTATTCATAGACGTGTAAATAAGGGTATTATTTGTTAAGATCGCAACTGCTGATCTGTAAATCAACAAACATGTCGGAAAAAGGGAAGGAACCAGTGGGACTCGAACTTGTCATCTACTGCTTTCCGGGCAGCGACACTACCACCAGGCTGTCCCTGGTTGCCGGCAGTTACACGATGAACATGGAACAAATACCCAAGCTCCGAAATTCCGACATTGTTATGTTAAGTAGTCCAAGGCGGACAAGGCATATGATAAATGAAAGAAAGATATTATTCAGAAGGGTGAAGGCTCAGGTTTGAGTTTCTTCAGTAATTGTCTCCCTCTACAAATGAAAATTTGTTAAGATCGCAACTGCTGATCTGTAAATTAACAAACATGTCGGAAAAAAAGAACCATTGGGACTCGAACCTGTCGTCTACTGCTCTCTGGGCAGCGACAAAACCAGCAGGCTGGCCCTGGTTTCCGGCAGTGACACAATGAACATAGAACAAATACCCAAGCTCCGAGATTCCGACATTGTTATGTTAAGTAGTCCAAGGCGGACAAGGCATAGGATAAATGAAAGAAAGATATTATTCAGAGGGGTAAAGGCTCAGGTTTGAGTTTCTTCAGTTTGTCTCCCTCTACAAATGAAAATTTGTTAAGATCTGTAAGATCTGTAAATTAACAAACATGTCGGAAAAAAAGGAACCAGTGGGACTCGAACCTGTCATCTACTGCTGTAGATGACAGGTTCGAGTCCCACTGGTTCCTACTGCTGTAGATGACAGGTTCGAGTCCCACTGGTTCCTTTTTTCCGACATGTTTGTTAATTTACAGATCAGCAGTTGCGATCTTAACCAATTTTCATTCGTAGAGGGAGACAAACTGAAGAAACGCAAACCTGAGCCTTCACCCCTCTGAATAATATCGTTCTTTCATTTATAAGGGTATTAATGATGATATCCTTTGTGAAGAGAAAAATTTAACAGATGATGCGGAAATTGCGGAAGCATTTAGCTCTTATTCTTTTTTTTTCTTTTTTTTTTGATATCGGTCCGAATCTCGCCCGCGATATTTCATCTGCACACGGACCCTGTCATTCATATCTACTAAATTCCAATCCTCAGTCTTTATTTTTTCTCCCAGTACTTGAAGCAGTGGTCTTAGATATTGTCAATTCTTTTAGCCCCAAGAAGAGTACAGGTCATGATGGGATTTTTAATCACCTCATGAAACGTATTGTAAATGAAATACTTTCACCATTAGTTCACATTTTGAATTTATCTTTATCAACAAGTATTGTGCCAACTATAATGAAAATTGCTAAAGTTATCCCAATTTATAAGAAAGGCAGAAAAGATAAGTTAGGAAATTACTCTGTATCGACCCGGATATCGCTTCTGTCCTCCTTTTCTAAATTACTTGAGAAGATGGTTTATGATCGTTTAATTAAATTTGTAAATGGATGTGATATTTTAGCTGATAATCAATTCGGTTCCGGAAAAAAAAAAAACATGCAACCACCCATGCTATATTAGTACTGGTTGAGAAAGTTGTAAGAGCTATAGACACAAAGTCGCATACAGTCGGTCTGTTTCTGGACTACTCCAAGGCCTGTGACACAATAGATCACGAAATTCTTTTTTATGAATTAAATCATTACGGTATTCGTGGAAAGGCTTTGGAGTGGTTCAGAAGTTACCGGTCGAACTCAATTTGTTTCAGTAAATAATGACTCTGAAATAAACTCGATTTGTTGTGGTGTTCCACAGGGCTCCCTCTTAGGTCCTCTTATATTCATTTTACATATTAATGACTTCCGGAACTCATCCTCTCTGCTGTCTTTTCTTCTGTTCGCAGATGATACAAGTCTCTTTTATTCTCACTCAGATCCTAATGTTTTGCTCGATTCTTTGAATAATGAACTTAACTTGGTATTTGAGTGGATTCAGGCAAGTAGATTGTCGCTTAATATGAATAAGACTAATTATATGGTTTTCAGTAACACAATAAAATCTCTTCTAGGTTTAGCTTTAGTGAACGGATTACAGTTACACCAAATGTAGATGCAACAAAATTTTTAGGTATTTATATTGATAGTAGCCTTTCATGGAAGGTACACGTTGATTATTTATGTAAGTTATTGTGTAAAAATGTTGGAGTTATTCGCAAACTGAAATATATCTTCCCAAAGCCAATATTGCATTCTCTTTATACAACTGTATTTTATTTCGTGAGTTTACGCAAGAACTCACAGTGAGAGCCCGCTCAACGCGCGCGCAGTCATATCGCTTCTTCGCACGTTTTGCACGAGGGGCTAAGTTCCCTCATCGCAGTCTAAATCCAGTTTTATTTGTCCTTTTAACTGTGCATCGTCGCAATATCTTATCATATTGTGGATTGTTATTATTTATAGCTCAGTTAGAGCTGACTTTGCTTCGGAAGTGGATTTTTATTCACGAGATATCGCGGGATGGAAATTCCGCTTTCCGCTCCCCCACAGCATACAGCTAAGCCTGTCGTGGGTACGGGTGGCACCACTAGTACGAGCGCCCTGCATACAGCTAAGTCTGTCGTGGCGATGGTGACTACAACCGTGCATCATGAACCCAAGTGTTCGCCGGCTAGTATTAAGGCTCCAACAAAGAAAGAAGGGAATGGGAAAACCCTTAAAAAACCCACCAAACCAGGCCTAAGTAAGAAGGCAGCTCCCCCTAAAGAGAAGACGGACGCGGAGGTGCTTTCCCGCCTTTCTAAACTCGAATCCATGTTTGAAAAGGTCATGGAAATACTGCCGTCTCAGCCTACTCGTATCCAACAACAGCAACTACGTGCCGGCCATGTTGGCACGGCTTGTACCGCAGAAA
Source organism: Diadema antillarum (assembly GCF_040938485.1). NCBI lineage: Eukaryota > Metazoa > Echinodermata > Echinoidea > Diadematoida > Diadematidae > Diadema > Diadema antillarum. The sequence goes on along the minus strand of NW_027272635.1, from coordinate 109,197 downwards.
ACCACGGTGGTGTGCCGTTTGGGGGCATGGATGTGTGTGCTACAGACGATAGTACGCAAGCACGCGGTACGCTGCACGACGACCACGGCGGCAGCAGCTACAGTGGGGATGAATGCGATTTCCCTGCGGCAGCAGCGGGTTACGCACCTGCAGAGCTCACGGGGCGGCCAGTACAAGTGCCATCCTTTGCTGCAAAATTTGCGGTCTCCGCCTGTGTGGGCGACCCTATCAATGACGAATTGGCAAATTCTACAAATTATCTCATCTCCCATTGTCTGGAGGAAAAATCTATGGAAGAGTCAGCGGCAAACTACCCAGCACCGAGCAATTGCCCCAACTTACTAGTCCCTAAAGTCAATCCAGTGATTTGGGATAATGTGACACAGACTACGCGCAGCAGAGACGTTAAGCTGCAGAGAGTACAGAAATCTCTTACCCGCGGGCTGTGTGCGTTCCTACAAACTCTTCCTACTGACGTGAACGAGGCGCAACAGGACGCACTCGCTTTACTCTGTAATGCCAATTACGAGATGAATTGCCTGAGAAAGGAGCTGATCAAGCCCGATATGAACGCTGCTTACGCACATCTGTGCAAGCCTACTACGCCCGTGACCGCGTTTCTATTCGGTGATGACTTGGGACAACGTGTAAAAGATCTCAAGGAGGAGAATAGGGCTGCCTTTAGTGTGGTTAAAGGCCAGGCTAAGAGATCTACTCATCAGCCGTACCACCCATACAAGCGCACGGCCAGCGGTGGATTCAGCCGGAAGCAATATCGGAACGCATGCTGGCTCGCAGCTGGCGATACATCCAGGCCTTTTTTAGGCCAGCAGCAGCGGGGATACAGACATTCAGCCCCGCACACGCAGACTCGCCCACCTCCAGCTCATGCGCACAACCGGGGGCAGAGCTACTCGACAGCAACCCCAGCCAAGCCAAACACTGTGTCACGGAGAAAGTAACTGCACTACCCAAGGAGGTAAGTTGCAGGCCTAGCTCTTGTTGTGGAAATACACAATCTACTCACACTGTACAGTCAGTTTTTGACATTGAACATGTAGATGTTCCATTAGACCTGCCCGTTGGGGGTCGATTGAGGCATTTTAGCAAACAGTGGAATCATATTACCACTGATCCTTTCATACTTGATGCAATTAGCGGTTACAAACTTGAATTTCAAGAGGCGTATAGCCCACCTCATAGAGGTAAACCGCCTTACCACTACAGAGTGGGTAATGCTGAGGAGAGCAAGATTGACATTGAAATTCGAAAACTGGCCGAGAAAGGCGTAATCGAAGAATGCCAGCATGTGGCTGGAGAATTTGTGTCCAATATCTTTACACGCCCAAAGAAAAATGGGGACATACGCCTAATTTTAGATTTATCGGACCTCAATGACAGTCTGAATGTACAGCATTTCAAAATGGATAACATCCATACGGCTACAACCCTAATTTCCCCTGGTTGTTACCTTGCCTCAATCGACCTTCGAGATGCCTACTACTCTGTCCGTGTTCACCCCTCATATCGCAAGTATTTGAGATTTGTCTGGCACGAGAAATGTTGGCAATTTAAGGTACTCCCCAATGGCCTTAGTACAGCGCCTAGGCTCTTCACAAAGCTTATGAAGCCGGTGTTCGCAAAGCTGCGACAGGCAGGCCACCTGGTTGTGGGGTATTTAGATGACACTCTCATAATCGTTGAAACTGAATCACAAGCACTAGAAGCGGTGCAAGCAACCACAAAACTGCTCTCTGACCTTGGTTTTGTCATTCATTCAGAGAAATCTATCCTAGAGCCTCAGCAACGGCTCCAATTTTTGGGGTTTATCTTGGATTCGGAAAGCATGACTATAACGCTCCCGCATGAGAAATGTCAAAATATCAGGGCAGTATGTGCGGAATTGCTAGGGAAACAAAACCCTACTATCAGGCAGGTGGCGCAGGTCATTGGGAAAGTGATTGCTACTTTCCCTGCTATTCAATATGGCCCCCTCTTCTATCGTAATCTAGAAAGAGACAAAATTCTTGCACTAAAATCAAGCAAAGGGCATTTTGATAGACCTATGAATTTGTCTGAAGCTTCTAAACAGGAGTTAATGTGGTGGTTCAATAACATTCACTGCCAGTCGGCACCAATTAGTCGAGATCGGCCAGCTTTAGAGCTACGTACTGACGCCAGTGGGCAAGGATGGGGTGCCACTGATTTAAGCAGTGAAACTGGCGGTAGATGGGATGATCAGGAGATAGTGCATGCTCAAAACAATGAAATCAACTATCTTGAAATCTTAGCTGCAGGGCTTCGTTTGAAGTCATTTTGCGGCCACCTGCATGATACACATGTGCTCATTAGAACTGACAACACAGCAGCTGTAGCCTACCTGAACAATATGGGAGGCATTAAATCTCGAGCCTGCGACAGGGCAGCACGAGACATTTGGGTTTGGTGTAAGGAAAGGAATATCTGGATCACAGCAGCCTATTTACCAGGTCGTGACAATACAGAAGCAGACAGTAGATCTCGTCATTTTAATGACAGAACAGAATGGATGCTGAATAAGAAAGTTTTTACTGATATCACTAAAAAATGTGGTACTCCCCAAATTGATCTTTTCGCGTCCAGACTCAATAAGCAGCTGCCTGCGTACGTTACGTGGCTGCCTGACCCAGATGCGGTTTCTGTGGATGCATTCACTCTGAATTGGGGTGATCTGTATTTCTACGCATTCCCTCCTTTCTGCCTCATCCCCAAATGTCTCCAAAAAATAGAAAACGACAAGGCACATGGTCTCTTGATTGTCCCAAACTGGCCTACGCAAGCGTGGTTTCCTCGCATGAGGAGAATGCTTAAAGATGAACCACTCTTAATTCCTAGACACAGGAATTTGATTACGCAACCAGTATCTGGGGAACCGCACCCTTTACACGCTTGCCTTGATCTGTTATGTTGCAGGTTTTGAAGCTGCCGTTCGAGAACTCTGGCATGAGCAGCAGAACGGTGGACATCTTGGCAGCATCTTGGAGGGCATCAACCCAAAGACAATATTGTACATATATAAGGAAATGGAGAAAGTTTTGTACACTTAAGAAGGAAAGTCACCTTCATGCCAAGATTAATTTTGTTTTGGAGTTTTTTACACACATGTTTTATGAAGAGAACTTGAGCTATTCAGCTATTAACTCAGCACGGAGTGCACTTGCTACCTTTCTAGTGTTAGAGGATGAACAATTTACTGTCAGCACTCATCCGCTTCTCTCTCGTTTTATGAGAGGTGTGTTCCAGCTCAGGCCCCCAAGGCCGCGGTATTCGGAAATTTGGGACGTGAATATTGTTTTTAGATATTTGAGAAGTCTAGCTCCCGCTAACTCGCTTAGCTTGAAGCAATTAACGATGAAGCTGTGCATGTTACTGGCCTTGATATCCACCCAGAGGGTACAGACTTTGCATTGCCTGAATCTAGACAGCATGATTCTCAAACAATCTATGGTGTCATTCAAAGTTAATGAACATCTTAAGCAGTCTAGACCTGGGAATTTTGGATTGGACGTACTTTTGAAAGCGTACCCCCCAGACAGACGTTTGTGTGTAGTTACATACATTAAGGCCTACCTTCGGAGAACCAAAGAGATCCGAGGAGAGGAAAGTCATCTCTTCATTAGTTTTCGCAAGCCTTTCAAGAGAGTAACGGCACAGACGATTTCTCGATGGATCAAAGAAATCATGACTGGCGCTGGCATTGACACCACAATGTTCAGTGCACATTCAACCCGAGCAGCATCTAGCTCAGCAGCAAACAGGGCGGATGCATCTATTCCTCTGATCCTCGCAAAAGCAGGCTGGTTAAAAGAACGAACATTCCGTAAATTCTACGACAAACCTCTACAAGAAGACGGACAGTGCCTGTCACAGCTCATTGTGAGGGAATAATGGCCTCAGACCAAGGTAATTTGAGCTTACATTTTGCTTGCCATTGTGCATGCTTGAGTTTGTTCAGTTGGAACAAATGTGACTTCTGTGCTACAAAATCTCACTGTGAGTTCTTGCGTAAACTCACGAAATAAAATAGAAAGATTAAACGAGAACTTACCTGTTTGAAGTTTGATCTTTATTTTATGAGGGAGTTGGAGAAAGAATTCACAGTCCCTCCTCTCCCTTCCCATGGCATGAATACTATTACAAAATGTATAGATCAACTTCAAGTAAGTTCTCAATCTTTCCACTCTGACAGAAGTCACATCTTGTTGCTACGAAGTATGACTGCGCGCGCGTTGAGCGGGCTCTCACTGTGAATTCTTTCTCCAACTCCCTCATAAAATAAAGATCAAACTTCAAACAGGTAAGTTCTCGTTTAATCTTTCTATTATTACCTTAGTACTTGAATTGCGGAATATTGGTCTGGGGAAATTGCTCAAAGACTAAAATCAGTTCGTTATTTTTGATTCAGAAAAAGGCCTTGCGGATTATCAATCGTGCACATTCTTTTGATCACATTAATGAATTGTTTGTTTCAAGTAAATTGTTAAAAAATTTTGATTTGTATTTGTATCATGTTGGATTTTTTAGGTATAAGTGGAATACTGGTGATCTTCCTATCATATTTTCCTGAATGTTTGTTAAAAACAGTGATATCCATACATACCCTACAAGACACAGTGAATCCTATTATTTTTCCCCTGTTCGTACAGTTTTAGCCCTTAGGATTATTACTTCGACCGGCCCTTCTTTCTGGAATGAGTTAGATTCTGTTCGGTTGCAATCAAGTTCATTAAGTTCCTTTAAGCAAAATCTTAAAGCAATTTTTCTAAAATCCTACGTTTAATTATTTTGCCGTGATCACTTGAAAAAAATGTTACATACTCAAAATGATGCCTCGCTCCGATGACTTCATTTGTTTGATCAACTTGGCTACTTTTCTTAGCATTGATACCATAAGTTTAATCACAAACATCATACAATACTTTGTACATTCCGTAAACTTTATAATATTCTCGACATCTTGTATTTTTGCATATTACGTCACTTTTTGACATTGATATACTGTGCTAAAAGAATATATTACATTTTTGGAGCCTACATCCTACAAGCTTTGCTTTTTTAATAGTGAGTTCCTCATATTACACGTCAATTATACGTCCTTATGCATTTGTGCAATTTTGTTTCAAACTGACCATTGTGTTAAAAACATTGCTTTTTCAAAAGCAAATGGAATATAGAACTGGCATGAATGTGGAATATTGAACATGGATGAAAAAAAAATATGAATATCGCATGCTCGATAAAGTTTCATTAAAACATGTTTCATTCCTACCGATTCTTACGGATAATCAAAAAAACAAAAAACAAACAAACATTCGGCTCTCTCGATTTAGCACTAGACAATAGGTTCATCTGCGCAATAAAAGATGAATTCACACACAAAAGAAACAAGTGAATAATGTTGAGGGGTATTTACGAAGAATGGTGTATGACACGGAAAACCCCTTGTTGTCATTTATCTAGAATAAGCTATGAGACTTAAATCCAATAACTGAAAACTAATGTCGTGAATATTCTCAGGCTGCATGGAGTCCGATGTCTATGGGAAATCAACGTTACAACAATGGTACGGCACACATTTTGATGAATCTGTACCTCAAACTTATTCCACTGCTTAAATTCGTCGCTAAATTTTCTCTCAAGTTTGGTTCATCCTTCATCACTTACAGAGTTTTAAAGTTTTTGAATGGGGAGGTGAAGCAGAAAGATAGGGTGTATCACTTTGTTTATAACTGAACTTGCACTCCTAACATTTCAAAAGTACAAGCACGCGGCAGAAAGTCGTCTTTTTGAAGGGGCTCGGAAGGATTTTTCGGTCCGTTACTCCCCCTCCCCCCCCCCCCCCCCCTTCCCCTAAGATTTTTTTTTTCCCGCGGAGGAACACCATTTGCTGTGGTTAGCTGCATGGTCAGGCAAGCTCATGATCATGTGCTTATTAACAACCCTATTTAACTTATAACTTAATGATAACTTACGTGTGCTCAATAAACACACGAACAACCGACGTTGCTACCAGTGGCGTAACTACGGGGGGGGGGGGGGGGGGGGGGAGGGGGGAGGGGGGCACGTGCTCCCCCCCCCCCCCCCCCATCCGCTGGTAAAAAAAAAAAAATACCAAAATGGTAATTCATGGGTTAGTAAACTGCTTTTGAAATCGACATAAAAGGGTGATCAAGAAATAAGATATTTTTCTAAGATTTCTTTTAACCATAATTAAAGAGGTATTATAGTGTGAAACATTGTTCAAAAAGCCCGAAGCCGACAAAAGATTGTGATTCAGCATGATTCCAGGTTGGCATTCTGAATATAAGCAGGATGTGCCCAGTGTACTCAGAACATCCGAACGACAAAAAGAGTTGCTGCAATGTTGCGCAATGTGATGTAAAATGTATACCTTTGTTCCTTACATTTCGTTATATCAAAGCTAGATCATTGATTTTGCAGTGTTGCTTTGCATACTAGTCTATATCAAAATGCCTTACATTGCCAATAATAAGACTTGACCTGGGCTATTTCCTAACTTTTCCATGTATATAAAACAAACACACACAAACACAAACAATTAGGGGATGCTCTACAGTGCAGATTTTGGACATCCTTCCCCCGCTTGGTCACGTCGACGCCCCCTCGCTGCTCATACCCTCCCCCATGAATCATGAACATAAACCGACACCCTTAACTACCAGTGGCAGATCCGGGGCGCCCCCCCCCCCCCCTCTTAATTTCCAAAGCGAAAAATATAGCTACAAACGGCCGCAGTTTTTGGACTGTAAAATGTCAAAATTTTCAAGCTCGCTTGCTCCGCTCGCTGCATTTAAGTGTTATGCCATTCTCCTGATGTTGCTGCCAGTAATTGCCAGCAGTTGCGCCCGGTGTGCCCCCCCCCCCCCCTTAATTTCCAAAGTGAAAAAGTATAGCTACGAACGGCAGTTTTGGGACTGTAAAATGTCAAAATTTTCAAGCTTGCTCGCTCTGCTCGCTCGCATTTAAGTGTTATGCCATTCTCCTGATGTGACTGCCAGCAGTTGCGCCCGGTGCGCCCCCCTTAAGTTCCAAAGCGAAAAGATATAGCTACAAACGGCAGTTTGGGGACTGGAAAATGTCAAAATTTTCAAGCTTGCTCGCTTCGCTCGCTCGCATTTAATCGTTATGCTATTCTCCTGATGTAACAGTGATTGCCAGCAGTTGCGCCCGGTGCGCCCCCCCCCCCTTAATTTCCAAAGCGAAAAAATATAGCTACAAACGGCAGTTTTTGGACTGTACAATTTCAAATGTTCAGGCTCGCTCGCTTTGCTCGCTCGCATTTAATCGTTATGCCATTCTCCAAATATTGCTGCCAGTAATTGCCAGCAGTGCGCCCGGTGCGCCCTCCCCCGTATAGCTACAAACGGCAGTTTTTGGACTTTAAAATGTCAACATTTTCAAGCTCGTTCGCATGTAATCGTTATGCCATTCTCCTGATGTTGCTGCCAGTAATTGCCAGCAGTTGCGCAAAGTGCAATTTGTCGTTTCACACCGTCATTACATAATCCATGTAGGCCTAAGGAAAACGTACAATGTTGCTCAATGACTGCGCTGTGGAATGTATCACATTCCGTTATGTAGTGTAGTCCCCATTAAGTTTGCAGACTGACAGCGCACGCACAAGCATACACACCTTAAAATTACTTTTCCACGAGGTGCCCCCCCCCCCCCCAATGTCTTGACAAACGGTACGCCCACTGGTTGCTACTCCAACCAAAAGACGCCCCAAAACACCACTTTCACTCACGTGAGACCATCATTAACTTGGGATGAATGGTTCTGATAGAATAAAAGAATATTGATTATTTTACAATTTTACACAGACAGGTGAAAAGGCGGTTTTTTTTTCACTTAACTTCTCCATTAGGGTTTTCCCAAATATGATTAAATTTCGCAAGCAGAAATCTGTTCATATACGCTTATGTCTTGATGTGATATCGTTTTAAAACGCCGACTCTTGTTTAGAATTTGAGAAAATTATCATGTAACATCTCACCCTTGTAACAACTAGACCCGGTCTCCCCAAGTCATACTCCCATTCTGTAGTGAAGTATGCCTTATATTTGCATTTTTATGCCTCCGCCACGAAGTGGTGCCGGAGGCATTGTGTTTTCGGGTTGTCCGTCCGTCCGTCCGTAATGAATTTTGTGGACAGGGTAACTACCAAAACCTTTTGAGGTATCCTAATGAAACTTGGCATGTATGTGTGTTAGGGGGTGAAGTTGTGCCTATGAACTTTTGGGTGCACATGCTCAAGGTCAAAGGTCAAAAGGTCAAGGTCGAATGATTAAAATTTCACTATTTCCCCCATATCTATGCAATGCCTAAAGATATTTTCTTGAAACTTAGTGTATACATGTATTACCAATTAAGATTCTCTGGTGAAAGTTTGGGGTCATGAGGTCAAAAGGTCGAAGGTTAAAAGGTCAAGTAAAGTGTTAAAATTTTACTTTTTTTCTCTGTATCTTGGAAATTGTTCAAGGTATCTTCATGAAACATAGTATATATGCATGTACTGACTGGCAGTGGTTATCTAGGGAATTCAGGGTTCATTGGGTCAAAGGTCAAGGCAATACTTCAAAATTTTACTATTTTCCTTATATTTATGCAATGCCAGCAGGATTATTTTGTTTAACTTGATGTATGCATGTATAACCCAATAGAAATTATTTGGGAGTTTTTTTTTTTTTTTTTGCCAAGAAGGTCAAATGTCAAAAGGTCAAAGTGAAAGTGCTGAACTTACTTCTTTCTCCATATCTCGGAAGTGGCTCAAGTTATCTTGAAACACAGTGATTCTCTTATAAATCAAAGGCCAGATGAAAATGATAACAATTTACTGTTCAATACAGAAATTGCACTTTTTCTCCATACCTTGAAAATTACTCGGTGCATAAACTTATGAAAGGGTCAAAGTCAAGTTAAAGTTCTTAAATCCCCAAATACATGCTCTCCTCCAATTCATCCAATTAAACATACACGTGCAGGTCAAGGAAGGTAAACATTCAATACATTTGTGACAAACATGTCATTTTGATATTTTGCCAATTTTGTGAAAGTGTAATCACACATTGTCCACATGTACCTGGTACTATAGACCCATTAGGAGAATCATGCATACCAGGCATACCAGTCGCATAGCGACATTTCTAGTTATTTTATACAACACCAATTTACAATGTAGCTGTCCAATTAGTCGATTGCCTATCACATGACATTTAGTGAAAAGTTCCATCGCACGCCCTAGCTGTCAGCCGTGTAATTTTGAATGAGCAAAAATGGATAGCTCAATTGCTGACGTCACCCGTAAGTTTTTGTTCCATTGCACGACTCTGATGTCACAATAGGGCCATTCTTCCAAAAAGGGTGCAAAACTGTGATTTTCCTGTCGTCTGCATGTTCATACAGTTTACATTGGTATTTTGTTCCTCAGAAACCATTTTTTTTTGTAGTTAAATTTATCCGAGAGGTTAGACCTGTAATACAAATCGAAATAGTTATCGGGATACCATGGATAATATTAGGAATACGATCCGAAGTTTGATGTAACCCTAAATACCCCATGTCGCCAAACAAGGAAGTGCTCATATATATATATATATATATATATATATATATATAAGTTGTTTTCTGTTAACACATCATTCAGATCAAATCTTTTGTACCTCATTCCATTGCCCCTCGAATGCCTGAATGAAAAATGATATCACATAACAATATGATGCTTTTATATTTCTCTAAGAGATCATTTACATCATGTCGCCAAAAAGCTGTCAGATGTTACCCTTTTTCAGACTCTTGAGAGAAGATCAAAGAAATGTCGCATGGCAATGTAATTTCATGATATGATATGATATGATTTTATATGATTATTATGTATTGTTTTCATCTGATAATGGAATTCTATATTTTACTTGTATATGCAAGTGTATGTTAATCCGCTATTCAGCCATTTGGCTGCCATGGCAGTATTGTGAATAAACCTGATTGAAATGTGCTAAACAGAGTCAACCTAACGCATACATGGAACCATGATTTATTCGTTGAATGTCTTGTTGCAAAAAAAAAAGAAAGAAAAAGAAATATATATATATATATATATATATATACATATATACTGATCAGAAGCCGCGGAAGCTTAATGTTACGATGAGCTGAAATCAGATACGATACCTAAACTTTGCCTCATTTAGAAAAAAAGTATGTTGTGAATAGAAATAAAACTCAGATACTTTTAAATACGTGAAGTAATGATTAATCACACAGCAGAAATTGTTGGCGAAAACGATACGTTACCATCAAACATGTCAGATAAGTTACCAATAGAATGTATCGTGCAGCAAGGTTAACCGCGACGCGCTTTTGAGCGTGGATTTAACCAGTTGATAGCGCGATCTATATGATTTGCTAAGGGGAATTAAAAGTTTATTTGATGAAAATCGGTTTTGAAATGGCCGATTTATCCAAAATAAAGAAAAAAAGAAAGAGGTCGTAACAAAATGTGATGGCTCATACACTTTTATTTGGACATCTTTCTTGTACACTGTACTTTATTTTGGACATCTCAGTCATTTCAAAACCGATTTCATGAAATAAATACTTTCTTGTTCTTCTTAGAGTTGTATAATCTTAAGTATTTCGTATTGAACTCGGCTTCGCCTCGTTGAATAGAGCGCCTCTATCTTTCACCTCGTGCGAAATCTTGTACCATCACACTTCTAGTCTGGGTGCCAAAGCCACTTTTTGGGCCTAACCTTGTTTTACCGTCCACCCAATGTTTTTTGATGATTCTACCCTATTTCGGGGGTGCTGAATCCGAATCTGGATGATGCAACTCTTGCATCCTTGAGGGTTTTGAGATATATTTAAGATGGCCGCCAAAATGGCCGCCAAAACCGGAAATTCCCACGTATTTCCTTCTAAATGGTGAGATATTGAAAACAATTGATGGATTTACCCTATTTCGAGGGTGCTGAATCCGAATCTGGATGATGCAATTCTTGCATCCTTGAGGATTTTGACATATTCATGATGGCCGCCGAAATGGCCGCCAAAACCGGAAATTCCCATGTATTTCCTTCTAAAAGGTGAGATATTGAAAACAATTGATGGTTTTACCCTATTTCGAGGGTGCTGAATCCGAATCTGGATGATGCAACTCTTGCATCCTTGAGAATTTTGAGATATTCAAGATGGCCGCCAAAATGGCCACCAAAACCGAAAATTCCCACGTATTTCCTTCTAAATGGTGTGAAATTGAAAATAATTGATGATTCTCCCTATTTGTAAGGTGCTGAATCCGAATCTGGATGATGCAACTCATGCATCCATGAAGTTTTTGAGATATTCAAGATGGCCGCCAAAATGGCTGTGAAAATGGCCGCCAATTAAAACCGGAAATTCCCATGTATTTCCTTCTGAATGGTGAGAAATTGAAAACAATTGATGGATTTACCCTATTTCTATGGTGTTGAATCCGAGTTTGGATGATGCAAACCTTGCATCCTTGAGGGTATTGAGATATTCAAGATGGTCGCCAAAATGGCCGCCAAAATGGCCGCCAATCAAAACCGGAAATTTCTATGTATTAGCTTTTAAATGGTGAGAAATAGAAAACAGTTGATGGTTTTACCCTATTTCGAGAGTGCTGAATCCGAATCTGGATGATGCACCTCGAGATAGTCAAGATGGCCGCCAAAATGGCCGCCGAAACGAAAACTCCAATGTATTTCCTTCTTATAAATGGTGAGAAATTGATAACAATTGATGGTTTTCGTCATACACAGTGAAACCAGCTCTACTGGATATCTTTGAGTTGGTACGATACAAGTGTGCCAGAAATTAACCCTTCAAGACTACAGATGCGGTTGAATAATTGCAAGATTACACTGTTTCCTCTACATAATATAATGGATAAGTTTTGAACACTAACAATTAATGGACAAGACATGTTCATCTAAATCATATTGTGATAGTGATGTAGAGAAGTGTACTGAAATTACCCAACATTACCTGCCTTAATCCATGAGCAGTTTTAATCTCTTTATCCATGAACACTCAAATTGGTTATTTGGTGGTCTTGATGACATTGTTGAAGACACGAGTGGGACATTTTTATTGTTATGCTTTAATTTTTTCTTCAATATGATGTAACATTATGTATGTGTATATGTGGATATGTACATATAATCTATTACAAACACACACGAGGGGACGGACAAATCACAGGTAACGCGCCGTGAAAAAAAAAAAACTAAATAAAAATAAAACGACAACATGGAAGGTAATAGTTGATAATCCAGTATTTACGAATACCATAATCGCGCAGAGTGTTTTTGAAATTACCCTTATTGATATCTACTATAGTGGTCGTGGATGCAACCATTTCCAATGACCTAATCAGAATATGCGACAAGTTTCACAAGAATACGAGGTGAGACTCGTAAGAATACAAGACAAGTTTCAACACCAAATACCAACATGCCATAATTTGATTTTACTCTATTGGTAGCCGAAAAGGATTAACTTTACATCTATGGAGCCATATTATTGGCGACCACAAGCATTATTTCATAACAATTATGCATAAAGACATTTTTAGTCGTATCTTTCTTTGCGTTAGTACGTTTCAGTATGATGTCAATATCACTTCTTCTTTTTTCCAGTAGGTATTAAAGTTCCGTTTGAGACATATCGGAATATCTCAGTATATTACAATACCATTGTGACAGTCATTTTGACTGTCAATAAATTTTAGCTGATTTGACAAATTCACTCAAATGATTTGAATTGAAGAATACGAATTATTGCTTTTCACCCTGCATGGGTTTAATCTCCCGCTTCGCTTGGAGCACAATACTTCGCCATTTCAGTATAAGAACATGTTAAGGAGTTTCCGTTCATACAGGACATTTATAGATGTCCGAAATCCTTCAAAGACCTTCAGCACCCTCGAAATAGGGTAAGAACATCAATTTATTTTAAAATTTTTACCATTACGAAAAAAATATATTAACATTGGAATTTCTGCCACTTATTTTGGCTGTCATCTTGGACGTCTAAAAACCCTAAAGAATGGACGAATTTCGACAACCAAGTTTCGAGGGTGCTGAATAGGGCCTAAAATTTTCCAATTTTTGACAGTTATTTTGGCGGTCATCCTGGACATCTCAAAACCCTTAAAAAAAACACGAAAGTTGCATCAACCATGGTTCGGATTCAGCACCCTCGAAATAGAGTAAAACCGCAAATTGTTTTCAATTTTTCACCATTTAGAAGGTAATATAGGGCTTACATGGACATTTTCTTTTTTGACGGCCATTCAGGGGCCATTCTGGCGGCCATCTTTATTATCTCAAAACCCTCAAGGAAGTAAGAGCTGTATACTGGAGCTTCAAATTCAGCAAACTCAAAATAGTGTAAAGCCACCAACTGTTTTATATTTTACACCATTTAGAAGGAAATACTGGGTCTACATATGAATTTCCGTTTTTCGCGGTCATTTTGGCGACCATCTTTATTATCTCAAAACCCTTAAGGATGCAAGAGTTGTATCCTGAGCTTCGGATTCAGCACACTCAAAATAAGATAAAAACCACCAATTGCTTTCAAATTGTCACCATTTAGAAGGAAATACATGGGAACTTCCGTTTTGGGCGGCCATTTTAACGGCCATATTGAATATCTCAAAATCTTCAACAATGCAGGAGTTGCACCATCTAGATTCTGATTCAGCACCCTCGAAATAGGGTAAAACCATCAATTGTTTTCAACATCTCACCATTTAGAAGAAAATACGTGGGAATTTCCGGTTTTAATTGGCGGCCATTTTGGCGGCCATCTTGAATATCTCTAAAACTTCATGGATGCAAGAGTTGCATCATCCAGATTCGGATTCAGCACCCTCGAAATAGGGTAAAACCATCAATTGTTTTCAACATCTCACCATTTAGAAGAAAATACGTGGGAATTTCAGGTTTTAATTGGCGGCCATTTTGGCGGCCATCTTGAATATCTCTAAATCTTCATGGATGCAAGAGTTGCATCATCCAGATTCGGATTCAGCACCCTCGAAATAGGGTAGAACCATCAATTGTTTTTAATTTCTCAACATTTAGAAGGAAATACATGAGAATTTCCGGTTTTAATTGGCAGCCATTTTGGCGGCCATCTTAAATATCTCAAAAACTTCATGGATGCAAGAGTTGCATCATCCAGATTCGGATTCAGCACCTTCCAAATAGGGAGAATCATCAATTCTTTTCAATTTCACACCATTTAGAAAGAAATACGTGGGAATTTTCGGTTTTGGCGGCCATTTTGGCAGCCATCTTGAATATCTCAAAACCCTCAAGGATGCAAGAGTTGCATCATCCAGATTCGGATTCAGCACCCTCGAAATAGGGTAAAACCATCACTTGTTTTCAATGTCTCACTATTTAGAAGGAAATACGTGGGAATTTCCGGTTTTGGCGGCCATTTTGGCGGCCATCTTGAATATCTCAAAACCCTCAAGGATGCAAGAGTTGCATCATCCGGATTCGGATTCAGCACCCCCGAAATAGGGTAAAACCATCAAAAAACATTGGGTGGACGGTAAAACAAGGTTCAGCCTCTGGCACCCAGACTATTCTGACCATTCACTATTTGTATGAAATCAAGATGCAGCTGAATAATGCAATAATTTCTGATCTGCTATTCGTTAACCCGTTCCTTACGGGAACCTGGTTTTACCAGGTTCTCGTGGGAGCAACTGATATACGGGAACCTGGTTTACCAGGTTCCCAAAATGAAGACAAGGGTGCCTGCTTCAGTGGCCTAAATTCATGTTTCTTTGTGTTAAAATGCTCAGAAAAGTGGGTTTGAGAAAAAGATCAGAGTTTATTCTATCAGGATTTGTTCTCCTGCTGTTTCAAAAAAGGGGGTTTTACAGTATTATGTATCTTTTCCTGATTTAGTTTTTTGCTTGTTCTGCGGTAAACTCGTACGAACATGTACATAATGATCAAGGCTGAGATCAGTTAGAAATGCGGGTTCGCTGACCCCAGTCACTTTATTCAGGTACCTGGTTTTGTGTAGAACAAAAGATTCTGAGAGCTCATCAGCGCACGCTCTATTCATACCTCGCACCCGATCGATATTTCCATTGTTCGCGGGCACATGTAGTTGACCGTAGAAAGGGGGACACAATGAACGGCTTGACTGCCTTCACACAGCTGGATTACCAACCTGTGTGCCTCTCTGTCGACGGGCGAAAAGAATCTCATTTTGGGGGCATTAAAGGCACTCAGAGAATTGCGGAAGGAACGGGTTAACTTCTACAGTGTAATTGCTCATGCGGGTACATTTGTGTGTGCTGTTGTGAGAAAGATAACACCAGCCCCTTCCAGTAGTAGTAACTGACTTGAAGTCGCCCATTGTCTCACTTGTTTGCAACAGTATTGTCATGTATCATTCATATACTACTGTTTTCTAAACTGAAACTGATGTATGTGTGTGTGTGTGTGTGTGTGCGTGATGGTGTGTGTGCGTGTCTGTGTTTGACTGGGGGGGGGGGGGGGCGTCAAGCGAAGTGTTCGTAGTTGCGTTGGTAGCACCCCCCCCCCCCTCCAGTGCAGTCCTTCCTTTTTCTCGTGGTGTTCTCATGTCTCATTGCGTACCGTGTTATTGACAAGATGGCACAAACTAATTACACGACCCTATTATATAGATAAAGCACAAAGAAACCATGATGAAACAAACAGTGATTGCACGGAAACATAAAGATTATAACATAATTTTCGAACCCATAGAAGTTTTTTTTTTTTTTTTTTTTTTTTACACATCTTTGTATGTTTTCTTTTTATTGTTCCTATGTACATGTCATTTGATTTGTCATGTAGGCTTAACACAACAGAAATTATCCACTGCAGAATACGGTGTTACAGTGTGTCAAACTTGAAAGGCAAAATCAAGATGGAACACTTTATTGTGATTCCCAGATCCAAGCTTAGATAACTAATACGTACATAATATGGTTGAGATTCAGCTCTAGAGAAACCAAGAGAGTTATGCCAAACTGAAACAAATCAGCTTTTAATCTCTTCCCAATGCTTAAATAGAGCCTTATAGAGGCTCTTCACATGAGGTATTTGAAAATTCTATTATTTCGCATATCAATGTTTGTAAAATGGTTAATTACACTGCAAATTGATAGGGCTCGATAATTGAGAATAAATGCCAATAGAGTTGAGTACAAACTGTCAAACATAATGACCAGGGATACATATCGCACAATAGAATGCTATTGTTAAGTTTACTGTTACTATAAGGGTTGAAATGAAGCCGTAATTCAACATTTCACACTTGAAAAAAATTATGCCCATATCGTTTCTGAACATACCGAAAGCCATCGGCACGTTCATCCTCTATGTACATTGTGAACATTATATCTTTAAATGTCTACGAAAGAATATTCCTATTCTTGCAATTTGTATTTTTGTCTCACAGCTGGGAGACTGCTCTATTGTGACTATGGTGGAACCGACACAGCCTACTACACTAACCTGCCTTTAGGGAGCTCAGGGCAGACTAAGATACCAGGAGTTGACATACAAAGTGCAGCCAGTGACAGACGCCTTATGGATGTGAGCATATTCAACGACACAGTGTACTGGCTGAGGCGGGACGGTGTGGTGGTCACCACAGACTACGCTTCGAGCAGTCCGACTTCCTTGCTGCATCCCATAACACGGGATGAACTCGGAGGTAATACGGCCCTTGATCTGTGGGGAATGGCCATCGTTTATGATGACTGAATGTAATTCTGCCTTCTTGCCATGTTAAGTCACCGCAAAACCACCATAAAGAATGATAAAGAATTATAAAGTCATGGGATTTGCTTCATATTCAAAGTTATGAATAAGACAAAATAATTAATGATCTAATGATATGGTAATGATTGTATGATATCTTTATTTTGACATGATCGAATAGTTTACTATCGCTATCATCTACACGATGTAGATAAGATTATGTGAAATAGAAGGTCTCACTGTCATTTACTACGCTATTGCTGATATGATACTATTACACAGAGGATACATCCGTTGTTAAATTGACATTCTCTCTGGCATTTTTATGTTTCCATGTATGTTGCTTTTCATAACAAACTGAAACTACGTTGCTGTATTAAAGGGGAAACAAAATGAAACAAAATTAAAAGAGAGCAAAAGAAAATTACATTCTCTAAAGTATTACATTGTGGAACATTTGTGGATGTCTAAATCATAATATCTAATTCTACAAATTGAGCTGGAGACCATTTACATAAGCAAGGCTTGACTGGGCTGACGGCTTCATGATGATTTAAGCTCAAGTTCGCTTCTCACTCTGCGAAAGGTAGATTTCTGCAATAGCATGCAGTAGGGCAAAGATATAAGGCATCGTTGTGTGTGTGTGTGTATATATATATATATATATATATATATATATATATATATACATGTGTGTGTGTGTGTGTGTGTGTGTGTGCAGTATGTGCATTTGATGTTTCCGCTGGGGCCATGTAGTTTATCATTCTTCATCAATATCAATGTACACGATAATGCTATTTATTTGAGGAGAACAGAAGATGAGACCAGAATCTATACAGAGATTTGTAAATTATGTTGCTGTGTTCTACTTAGTGTATCTCATTAGAATACACTTCTTTTGGTAGCTTTAAAGGAAAACAGTAATAAAATAAACAACAACAAGAGATTATCAAAATAGAGGGATTAAAGATAATAAAAATTTATAAATATAAACACGTATGGGACATCTGCTCGAACAAGTAAGGTGTATTTATCACAAGAATGAAAAAAGATACGAAAGAAAATGTTATATGTCATTTTGGTGTCATCTGCGTGATTAGCATCTATCTAGCACCTGCGCTGAACTGAAGTTTTAATCAATTAATGTTAGCATTGATTTCGTTTCCGCGCATTCGACATTCAGCTTGGTGATTATGGTAAAACGGGCTTATTTTCTGTGACAGCAAAAATAAGGAGATGATCCGATATACCACTCCGAAATATTCAACTAAAAAATCATCGTGAGTCAGAACATTTGAAAATACATTATCAATAATCGCTTCTGATGTATGCGTAATACGTGTTGGCTTAGAAATATGGGGAGACAATGTACATGAAGATAAATATTCAGCATTTTACTACCTGAGGTTGAAAGAAGAAGAAAATTAGGATTGAAAAAATCAATAAACATTAACATATGAATTCATTTCTTCTTTAATCCAAGTTATCTTATTGTCTGTCAAGCAATAATGTCTTTACCTGAGACAAGTACATGTACAGCTTTAAGATGTAGCCATCAAGTTGTAAATTTATATATCTGAGTGCCTGAATTCACGTACCTAAACACCGAAAACTGCAACAGGGTGACACGATAATTGTTCCTGCGACAGTTGCTTCGGTCTTATGTTCTCCAGGGACTTAGGGTTAGAGTTATAGGGTTTATAGGGTTAGGGTTGTGATATGGGTTTAGGATTAGTTTGACTAGAAGATTAGGATTAGGGTTAGCGTTATAATATGTGGGTAGAGTCTATCTTTGTCTAGGCGCGGAGATGTTTTGTGGGAGCAATTGTCGCAGATTTAAATGTCATTGAACCCTCAAACAGACATCGGACCTGGAACGCACGCTGTTACCCACATGTGCCAGTCGCCCTTGATTTAAGCTATCAACAAAGTGTAAACTTCGGCTATTAAAAAAGAAATGCCTTGGTAAATGCACCCCATAATTTTTCATTCAGTTCGTTCCCACATGCAGGCATCATACACTTTGTTGAAAGCCAGTACACTGTAAGTACACTGTAGCTACTAGTATTGTTGTAGCTGATGTATCTATAACTAGTGAGGCTCTCGCGCTTCAAAGTTTGTTCCGTAGGATTATAATTCAAAGTATATCGTGTGCACATGTTGATGATTGTCAGAGTGAAGGGGATTTTGTGCTGAATTGCCTTTCCTTTGAATTGATTAATTGGTTTCTTCATCAGCATTGTACATGTACACATTTACATTTTCGATAGCATTTATGATATATATGCGTACATTGTTTACAAAGTAATTTTATCTTGAATGGATTTACAGTGCTGTTTAATGGTAATGCAAAATATCATGATTAATATTTTCATATGACTTGTGAGATAGGAGTCTTCATAGGAGAACTGAGTTTGAATTAAAAGTGTACGCTGCACAATAAATGTCGTAGAAGGGCTATCCCCAACATTAGTGAAGCTCACTTTGTTGCAGCCCTTATTATGCATGATAAACAATACATAGGGTAATACATAGGAAGAGAAAAAGAAACTGAAAGAGGACAGTTAGATCTCTTAAGATATGGTAAAAGGGAGAGGTTTGACTGCTTTCAGAAATTCTGTTTACCTTTTAGTTTATATAAGGTATCACGTGGATCACTGGCCGCTGATCCTTTTGGGACTGACTGTAAGTGTAAAATGGAACAGAATACATTGGTATCGTCGGCTTTTTTTAATTCTAATTGTAGTAACTAAGATGAGGATGAAAAATCATCGTTGTTGACCAAGGATACAAAGGGGCCAAAGTGGTTCAGTACTTGATTTATTGTCAAAAAGAGTGTGTTGTAGACAAGTCTTTCTGTTACTAAAAAAAGAGAGACGGGGGGGGGGGAGGTGTTTCATACAGCTGTTCATAAACTCACTAACAACTTACGAGCGACTGGTAATCAATTGTGATGTGCTACACTTATCGAAATTTCAATAATTCAGCACAAGAATTGATCACCTGTCGCTCGTAAGTTGTTTTTAACTTTAAGAACAGCTTTATGAAACAATCCTGGGAAGAAAAGAGAGGAGAACTATGGCTGAAAATCAGAAAGGAGTCACTTTTTCAACATTTTAGCAACTTGTGCAATTTTGCATGCGTTTGGAAGTATGCCGGTTATGAGTGGAAGGTAACAAAATCAATATACTTTTAATGTACACTATAAAGGCGTAGTAATACTGCAATCAATTTGTTTCGAAAGAATGTTAGTAATAGTAGTGAGATGCTCTCTTGTGGGGCATGTCGACTACATTTTGTTCAGTGCAACACTTTCTTTGCAATGTAAAAGTGATATTTGTGACAGCTTGAATAGAGCCATGTACATACTGTAATGCATCCGGAAATGATCGTGGTTCAGTACATTATATTTAGCGTCAAAAAAAAATAACACAGTGTGTTATAAACAAGACATTAGGTCTTTCTATTGCACACAAAAGACCAGGAAGTAGATATAGAACTATTATTGGAAATTTAGAGGAATCTAAGGAGGAGTCATTTTTTGTGTCCGTGCAACTTTTGCAATTTTGCATGCGTTTTGAAATATGCCGGTTTTGAGTGTAAGGTAACAAATTTGTACTAGAGGTGTTGTTATATAATATCAGCAATTTGTTTTAAAAGAGTTTTAGTAATAGGAGTGAAATGCTCTCTCGTAGTGAATGTCAATTACATTTTGCTCCTTACCGCACTTTGCAGTGCACCAGTGTGATTTGTGAGAGCTTGAATAAAGTCATGTAGGGGAGGTGCATGAGACTAGACACTTCTCGAAATATTTTAACAAGTGTTTGTTACCTAATTAGACTACAACTATAAAGATGTCTTGTTCCTATGAAATTTTATTCTAAATGATTGCCTACTTTTAAAATCTTTTCCTAGAAAAAAGAAAAGTCAAGTTGCTCAGCACTCCCACAGTGTGAGGAGAGTTACGATGTCTTTAGGAGAGCTGAGCCAGCTTGGGAGGGCATGTGACACTTTTTTGAAGAGTTCAGCCCTGATGTCAACAGATATGAAATTAAAAAAAATAAAAGTATGAAATAAAAAAGAAATACACTTACAAGAAGCAAGAAATAAATGTTAGCTTAAAATGGTCTCATACTACATCGAATTACAGGAATATCTGGAAAGAGGTTCAAACACTGGTTACACGCACTTTATCAACAGTCCTCGTAAGAATCACTCGTATTCTAATACAGTGAAGTTTTGCTTTATAGTATTTCGCAGTGGAATTTCATTATATTTACGCATTACCTTTCCATGTCTTAGATAAGATAACCTCTTGCATAATAAGGCCAAGCAAAAACACTTACGAAGTTAAAAAGTTTCATTATTTTAGACACATACAAAAGAAATGTTAAGGTAATAAAGTCATATTTTGGTAATATAACAAACATATATTTTCCTTTTCAGAGTGCTTGAGTATCTATCAACCTCTGAATAATTAATAGGCATGGCCCATAAATAAAAACTACAGGCAAGTAATGTATCCATAGACGATTAACCAAAAATATGAACTTTGAGAGAATAAAATCTACTCTTCTGGTTTAGTAAAGTACAAACAGTTTCTGGTGCCATTGCAGCAGAAAAGTAGTCATTTATATCCAAGAATGTGTGTATACTGTTGACATCCGTATGTGAAAGGCAAAGATCATTTATAAAGGTAAATACACAATGATTCATGCCATCAGGGATTTGCTGATATTTCCTTTGGAGACCTTGCAATCTAATACAACCTTTGAATGGCCATTTAACCTAGAGTCAAAACGAAGGTTAAAATCATGCAACTCAAACCCTGATGTGCTTGTGAATCAAAATGGTGGCACAACTCTCCCAAGACTGCATTGCTAAACACTCCTCAACGGGGCCATTTTACTTTACTTTCGCGTATCAAAATTAGCAAAATCAAAAACCCATTAAATGTATTAAAGATGTAACAATGGGAACTAGATTACACATAATCACTGACGAACCAATTGCTGTCATGTGAGTAATGGAAAAGGTAATACCTAAAGCTCATCAATTCATTTTTTTTTTTTTTTTTTGCTGTCTTCTGATTTTTTTTTGTGACCTGTGTCTTTGTTGAGTTGTACCTCCTCTCCTTGCTTAAGAGTGGCAGTGATGTTAAACACTACCAACAGATGGCGCAAGTGCTGCATCTGTGAACTCTACCCAAGTTTGAGGGGGTGGCTCAACTCTCCTGCATCTCCCCGAACGTACATGCATATGACATACTGTTTTATATAGACTAGAATTTGATCGTGATCCAGTGCAACATTTAGCGTAAAATATGTATTCAGTGTGTAATTTTGCATTTTGTAGTTTTGAAATATACCGGTTGTGAATAAAAAGTTACAAATATCGTCAGCTGAAAAGCAGAAGGGCATTGTCGCATTCTAAGTTTGAAAGATATGTATGGTATTGTTGGATATGAGGATTGGGCTTTTAACTTTCTGCGAGATACTAAGATACCACTCATGATATACCCGTATACAGAGTATGTTATGCTTATAATGGGTACCATTCTTAGAATAATTCAAAGTTTATTTGATGGAAATCGGTTTTGCAATGGCTGAGATAATGAAATAAAGTACTACAAAGGAATCGTAATAAAAGGTGGGTCCCACTCTTTGTTACGATCGATCTATTTTTGCTATTTCAAAACATATTTTCAACAAACAAACGTGGATTTCCTCTTGAAATTACATTTCCTTTCATAAGTTATGTTCATAATCTCGCAAATTAAAATAGGAAATGTTAGGAAAGAGAAGTTAGGTCTCAACCAAAACTATGCAATCGCTTAAAAGCATAAATATAACGACACAATTAATTGTCATGAAATAAGAAAAACTAAATTAATCGAAAGTGGTAGATTTACTAGAATTGTTCCGAAAGTCGGGTTATATAGCACGCTTATCGTTTCGACTTTTAACCTTTTCCTTAAAAAAAAATGAAAATTATCTATTTTTGACACCACAATGAAGATGAGATCAATTTCCACATCGTAATATCAATAATTTAATACGCCGAATAATTTTGATAACGCCCTTCTGGTTCTCAGTCGACGATAAGTACTAGAGGTGTCGTTATACCGGCAAGAATTTGTTTGAAAAAAGTTTAAGTGATGGAATTAAAGTGCTCTCTTGTGGTGAATGTCTTATACATCTTCCTCCTTGCAACAATTTCTCAAATTTTGCAGTGTAACAGTTAGATTACTGATTTGTGACATCATAGATAAGGTCATGTACTGTACATGCACCTGACTCGTTATGCACCAGGATTTGATCGTGGTTCAGTACATTATTTAGCATAGAAATGCAGTGTGTTAATAATAAACAAGTCGTTCTATTGCCCTCAAAAGACCAGGAAGATTATAAATTAGAACGGTTGTTGGAAATTACGGATGATTAGATAGGAGTCATCTCTTGTGTGTGTGAAATTTAAGCAACTTAAGCAATTTTGCATGCGTTTGGTAATATGCTTTTTGTAAGTGAAAGGTTATCAATATATTATGTTGTAGAAGTGTCGTTATTTTGCCAGCAATTGGTTTGAAATAGTTTTATTAATAAGAGTAAAATGCACTCTCGTAGTGAATGTCAAGTACATCCTGCTTCTTGCGACACTTTCTGACACTTTGCAGTGTATCAGTGTGATTTGTGACAGCTTGAATAAAGTCATATAGGGGAGATGCAGGAGACGAGACACTTTTGCTATTTTTGGAAATATTTCCATATCAATCCTTGTTTATAACAACTGTTTGTTACCAAATTGTGCCAGAGCCTGTGTTCTGCAGTGGCTGGGAAAAGTGTAGCGACACGAGAGGAGAAGAAGAACCAAATTAAAGTAGAAGATATAGTAATTGAAGAATGTTAAAATCATGCAACTAAAACCGTCATGTGTTTGTGGATGAAAATTGTGGCACAACTCTCCCCAGACTGCATTGCTAAACTCTCCTCAACGTGCCCATTTTTAACTTTCCTTACGCGTATCAAAATCAGTCAATCGAAAATCCATCAAATTTATCAAAGATGTAACAATGGGAACTAGATTACACATAACTCAGTGACTAACCAATTGCTGTTATGTCAGTAACAGAAAATTTGATACCTGAAACTCGTCAAATCATTTTCTGCTCTTTGGGTTTTTTGTTTGTTTGTTTGTGTTTGTTTGGTTTGGTTTGTTTGTTTGTTGTTTTTTTTTTGTTGTTGTTTTTTTTTTTTGATATTTTTCGTTGTGTAAGGGTTTTTTTGTTTTTGTTTTTGTTTTTGTTTTTGTTTGTTTTTGTTTTTGTTCGAGATAAACTGCTTTTTTTTTTTAGGGGGGGGGGGGTGACCTGTGTCTTTGTTGTACTAAACCCCCCTCTATACCTGCCTGTGCTTAAAGGCATTATTCACCATTTGCAGATGGAACAAAAGTCGAGCTGTAGTGCTTCAAAATATTTCTAAAATGTGAGTTAGGGATACAAAAATCAGCGCAAAAAAAAAAAAATCAGTATAATCAATGTTAAGCATTGTGAAATAAACAAAATGTGAACAATAGTTAAGATAAAGTTGTCTCTAGGCTAAAGAGTCTACAGTTATGGTTTAAAAACAAAAGTAATGATATCTCGTCACCATTTAGGCTTTATTGCAATAAATGTTATTTGGTAGAATGTTTTGTGATACGATACAACTGACCTATACACATATGCATCACATGTGATAACTTGAACGTTTTTTGAATCACTGCTCCCAAAGGTAAACAGTAAGTGGCAGTGATGTTAAGCACTACCAACAGATGGCGCAAGTGCTGCATCTGTGAACTCTAACCAAGTTTGAGGGGGGTGGCTCAACTCTCCTGCATCTCCCCGAATGTTCATGCACGTGACTGACTGTTTTATATAGACCAGAATTTGTTCGTAATTCAGTGCATAATTTAGCGTAAAAAAAATGATACAGTGTGTAATGTTGCATGTGTTTTGAAATACGCCGGTTGTGAGAATAAAGTAGTTACAAATATCGTCAGCTGAGAAGCAGAAGGGCATTATCGCGTTCTAAGATTGAAACGGATGATACAGTATTGGTGGATATGAGGATTTGGCTTTTAACTTTCTGCCAGATACTGAGATACCACTCATGATATACTCATATACAGAGCATGTATTATGCCTATAATGGGTACCATTCTTAGAGGAATTCAAAGTTCATTTGATGAAAATTGAAGACCTGAATATAAAAACGACCCAAGTCCAATTTTTGGCCAAATTCAGTTTGACACGGGAAATTGTAGCTTTATGTATGGACTCATCTTGTGTATAAATGATAAATCCTAATTACCCCCGGAAGTGCCTGAAATGAATGAGTGAAATCTTTTATGAATGTAAGAATGACCCAAGTCCAGGTCACTTTTACATTCATATCATAGCGCCCTCTCTTATCGCTTCTCTCATCTCAAGTCAATAATAGTATTATTCAAAGAACGACCCAAGTCCATCACACAAAATGGCCTCTCCACAATTAATGTAAATGTTAATTGTCATATGTTTTAATATGTATGTGCAATGTTGCCTTCCCGTCACAGTTAAATAGAATACGATTGGACAAATAGAAAAGATATGACGTCTTTTTAAGTTTACTCGAAATGGCCTTCCATGGACTTCGGTCGTTCTAATATTCAGATACCCAATTAATTTTGGAATGGGTGACATATCCGAAAAAAAAAATAATACAAAGGAATCGTAATAAGAAGTGTGTCCCACCCTTTTTCACAATGGATCTATTTTGGATATCTCTTTCGAAACCAGCTTTCATCAAATAAACGTTGAATTCCTCTTGGAATTGCACTTTCTTTCATAAATTATGCACATAATCTCGCCCCCCCCCCCCCCCCAAAAAAAAAAAAAAAAAAAAAGGTTAACAACGAGAGGATAGGTCGCGACCAAAACTATCCAATCTCTTTAAAGCATAAATAACGAAACAATCAATTTTCATGACATAAAGTCTTCTTTAAATCAAAAGTTGGTAGATTTACAAGCATTGTTTCCAACATCGGGTAAAATAGCACCGTTATCGTTTTGATTTTAAATCTTTTTCTAAAAATGAAAATGATCTAAAATTAACACCAAGATGTAAAGGAGATAAATTATTTCTATATCGTGATATCAATAATTCAATATCCTGAATAATTGTGATAACGCCCTTCTGGTTCTCAGCCGACGATAAGTACTAGATGTGTCGGTATACCGCCAGGAATTTGTTTTAAAAAGAGTTTTAGTAATAGGAGTAAAATGCTCTCTGGTGGTGAATGTCTAGTACACCTTGCTCTTTGCAACACTTTCTCAATGTTTGAAGTGCACCAGTTAAATTTGTGATTTGTGACAGCATACATAGGAGTCATCTTTGTGTGTGTGTGTGAAAATTGGAGCAACTTAAGCAATTTTGCATGCGTATGCTAATATGCTGGTTGTAAGTGTAAGGTTGTTTAGAAGTGTCGTTATATTGCCAGCAATTAGTTAAAAAAGTTGTATTAATAAGAGTATAATGCACTCTCGTAGTGAATGTCAAGTACATCCTGCTTCTTGCAACACTTTCTAACACTTTGCAGTGTACCAGTGAGATTTGTGACAGCTTGAATAAAGTCATGTAGGGGAGATTCAGGAGACGTGCCACTTGTGGTATTTTTGAAAATATTCTAACTAGTGTTTGTTACCAAATTGAAGTAGAAGATATAGTAATTGAAGAATGTTAAAATCACGAAACTCAAACAATCGTGTGTTTGTGAATGAAAATTGTGGCACAACTCCCCCAGAATGCATTGCTCAACTCTCCTCAATGTGACAGTTTTTTACTTTTCTGACGCGTATCGAAATGAGCAAATCAAAAATCCATCAAATTCATTAAAGATTACAATGGGAACTAGATTACACATAATCACATATTGACTGACGAACCAATTACTGTTCTGTGAGTAACAGAAAATTCAATACCTGAAACTCGTCATATCGTGTTCTGCTGTCTTTTGAATCTTTTTTTTGTGACCTGTGTCTTTGTAGCGCTGTGTCCACCTCTACTTGCTTGTGCTAAAATGACAGTAATGTTAAGCACTGCCAACAGAGGGCACAAGCGCTGCATCTGTGAAATCTAACCAAGTTTGAGGGGGTGACTCAACTCTCCTGGATCTCCCCGAATGTACCTGCACATGACTTACTGTTTTTTATAGACTAGAATTTGATCGTGATTCAGTTCATCATTTTAAAAAAAAAGTATATAGTGTGTAATTTTTGCATGCGTTTAGAAATATGTCGGTTGTGAGTAAAAAGTTACAAATATCGTCAGCTGAAAAGCAGAAGGGCATTATCGGGTTCTAAGATTTAAAAGGGATGATCTTGTATTGGTTGATATGAGGATTTGGGCTTTTAACTTCCTGCGAGATATCAAGATACCACTCATGATATAGTACAGAGCATAGTGTGGGTAACATTCTAAGAGAAATTCAAAGTTTATTGGACGAAAATCGGTTTTGAAATGGCTGAGACTTCAAAAAAAGTAAAGCAGAGGATATCGATGTATCTTAAATATCTCAGCTATTTCAAAGATAACAAACGTTATCATTCCTTATCATTCGTTATAATTCCATTATTCCTCTTAGAATTACAGTATCCTCTTTCATGAATTATTGTCATTATTTCACACAAAAAAATAAAAAAGTTAGAAAAGAGAAATTAGGTCTCAAACAAAACTATACAATATCTTTAAGTATAAATACACAAGGAAACGATCCATTTTCATGAAATAGTAACTTTAATCTAATAAAAGTGGGTAAAATTTATCAGCATTGTTCCGAATATCGGATGTAAAATGGCACCTTGCGGTTTTGATTTTTAACATTTTACTAAAAATGAGATTTTCAATAGTGACACCATAAAGTGATACGTCGTATCAATAACTTAATACCATGATAATTGTGATAAAGCCGTTCTGGCTCTCAGCCGACGATATATACTAGAGGCGTACTTAAACTGCAAAACAATTTGTGTCAGAAAAAGTGTTAGTAATAAAAGAAATGATTTCTTGTGGTGAATGTCTAGTACAACCTTGCTCCTTCCAACACTTTGTCAAACTTTACAGTGTTATAGTGAGATTTTGTGGCAGCTTTGAATAAAGTAAATTAGGCTTACTGTACATGCGCATGTTTATTTGACTTGATTTCTTGATGATTTTGTATTTACAGTGGAGATATGAATACATTATGAATATACATATATTTGTATATTCTGTAGATATATCTGTATTATATATATACATACATATATGTATATAAATATACATATACATATATCATAGTGAAAGAAACGCTCTTGATCTTCTTCACCTTTTTTATCAATCGAGCCTTCAGCCTGTCATCAGGCCTCCATCACGGTCTACCAACAGATCACTCATTACAATGTTTGTCCAAGTGGCCTAATTGTGCGATGAATATACAGGCGCAATACTATACAATACTATGACACCACTGTATGATACTCCTCCTGAAGTATCACATTCATTTACTTAACTCAAAAACACAATCTAAAATTATCTCATCAACAGAAACATCATGGAATAAAAAATGAAACAAACATTCAATTCCTTTATCAAACTTCCGCTTCATGATAATCATACTTTGCCAAACAACAACAATAAAATAATTATTAGGTTCAAAACTGAAATTGAGCAGGCTCTATCAAAATTCTTTCCATAATAAATGCGTACTTTCAAAGCAGTAACAGTATCCTTTTTAGAAAGTTATTACAGTTGGAGTTGTAGGGTGTGCAAAAGATTTTCACGAAATGCAAAGGGCATCTGAGACTCCTGATCACACTCACACTATGTTAAAAAACTGGCTGTAGAAAATCTGCTGAAAACCCAGTTTCCCATCATTTTATCATCGCAAACTTAAGAATAGTGTATAATTTTTTTTTTCAATTCAATTCAATAGTTTATTTATTTCCATCAACAAAAAGAAAAATAAAAAGTTTACATAATCCAAAGTGATATATTACAATTCTTTTCATTTTCTTACCCTCGTCTGATAAAGGATTTCTTTTCAAATACGATTATGCACGAATGATGTCATAAAAAAGGTACAATGCACTTTGCCCATGACAACAAAAATAGTAAATAATCACAATGATGGAAAGCAGTGTTCCACTAAAAGGCCAAGCTTGTAATACGTGGAACACTGGAACAAAACAACAACATCACCAATTTGTTATACCAATTAAAACATATTCATTTAAATTCGTCTATATACTATTGTACATTTACTCATTGATATAATGATGATGATACTATAGAAAGAAGAATTATCCTTCTGGAAATATAGATGCTCAAAATTGGTTTTGTTTGACTATTGTCACCATTTTTTAGTCCTTACATAAGATCAGGGGTGGTGCGACTTTTTGGTGGTTTTTGTGATGGACGGTCACATTATATGACTATTATACATTGTACGAATACATCTTTATAGTATATTCTTTCCAAAATATGCATTATTAAATTTATGATTATATTTGTACATTATGAGTGTATTATTGGGTATGCCGACTCACGTGTGCGAGTGTGTGTGTGTGTGTGTGTGTGTGTGTGTGTGTGTGTGAGGGTGTGAGGGTTTTGTGTGTATAGGTGTGTGCAATGCATATCTATAGACATATTGGGTATAGGATAACAGCCTTCAAACACATCGGTTCTGGCGTGGCATCAGTGAGTTGTAAAACGATGGAACGAACGAATGAACAATGAACCATATTAATGGCATCCAAACTGAGAATTAGTACAGTGCCATCTGCTGAACAACAATTATATACAGTGAACTAGGACCAAACCAAATGCAGATATGGGTCAATTTTAGGGGATATCGTTTTTTCAGATATAGTAACAATTTACTAGAATTAATGATGCACTGCTGTTTATGCTTGATAGACACACATGTTAAAACATGCATATTATACATGCATATACACACTAGAGCATTATGATTATGTAGGGCCTACATATTCATTGATAACATTAACTGCTTTTTAAAGTTTCATACGTTTCATACAAAGTGTATAAAAACAATATTTGATTTACTTTGTCAAACATTGACAACAACAAATAAAAATAGAAGGATTTGGTCAGAATCGTTTCCCGAAGTCGGTATTTTGTTTCATTTCTTTTATAGGTATTATTTCATTTCACGATATTCATTTCGTTTTATATCATTTTATTTTGTCAGTATACAGTGCTACAAGGGCTTGCAACTGGCGGTATAATATGTGTTCATAATCATCGTGCATTATGCGCAGTCCATACTCAGGCCTACATGAGAAAACCATAGAAAGCAATGTCATGTTGAATCCATATTAAAAGACAGAACACATACTGTTAGTGGAGCAAAGAGAAAATAAGTTGGGAAAGCAGCGGGCCGTCTACATAGGCATAGCTTCAGAAGTAGAGTCTATGGAATGATGGTCAAGAATGAAACAAATAAACTCTCGTAATGCTACGTTTTACACCATGTTCCCGGCAGCATGGCAGCCACGTTTCAGGCCACCATGGACAAAACAGAATGGATGTGAGACCAATGGGGTGAGACGGGATAGGCAAACATGACAGACTGTGGATGCCGTGTTAGATTTTTAACATGTCAAAAAACAAAAGAATGTCAAGGCAGTCCCGGTGCTAATGAGGATTCTTGTGTGCCGTGGTAAAACAGGGTGAACGTAAAGAAACTCGACGGCACGTAATGGCCCTTAACAAAAAAAAAAAAAAAAAAAAAAAATCGCGACACTGTTATTACTTTTTTACACTCTCTGTCGTAGCAAGGACGCATTGCTGAGATGGATATTATTCGAAAATTTTAATCAGACAAAAGTGGTTCCATTTGCATTCTTAATGGGCTGGCAATGGAACACACCCAAAAGGTGAAACATGAAATCAAACAAATTTTGCATAAAAATGTGTACTGGTAACACACCACACACACACACACACACACACACACACACACAAACATACATATAATATATATACAGTGCGTATATAAAAAAACGCAACAAGATTTGATTGCAATTTTGTTAAGATTGTCTTTACCTTACACCAAGAGTGAGTAGCAACATCTTTTAAACCACATATCTCCTCTCTTTCCAATGAGTATCTTATTTATGCATTGCACGGTCATGGATGGCTGAGTAATCATTCTTTTTTGGACAATGGGGTCAAATTTGACTTGGGACCAAGTTTAGAAATTCAAATTCAAATTTCAAATTCAAAGTCAAATTCAAACTTTATTTTCACTTTTCTTTTTTTCAACAGAATGTACAAGAAACACTGCAAGAATCAATGCACCTTATTAGAAATTAACTTAACAAATGGAATAATGAAATTAATAATCGCAACTTACCATTTGCCCTTCTTTCGGATATGTTCTTTTTTAACATTACATCCCATGCCCCTCAACATGGTCACCATTCCTTTCCACACAGAGATTAGCTCTTTTCTCCATCTCACGCACAGCCCTGCGAATCACTGGGGCTTGGTGGCGTAGAGCTTGAAACTCATTTAGTGATTCTATGTCTCAGAGTTGCAATGTCAGGTAGATGGATAAGAACACTTTGCTTTTGAGATAACCCCCCCCCCCCCCAAAAAAAAAAAAACAAAACAAAAAACAAAACAAAAAACAAAAACAAAAACAAACAAACAAACAAACAAACAAACAAAAAGGCACAACAAGTCAGATCCGGAGAATCGTGGTGGCCAGTATCCATTTCCATTCATGTTGTTTTCAAAGACGAAGGGCCCTGAGAAGCAAACCGTTTCCACAAAGTCCGGCCAAGATTTATTATTCAGCTTTTCCTCTACGAAAATCGACGTCATGGTTAAATGCAGTCACTGAAACTTGGTCCCAAGTATACAATTTGATCCATGAGTGTCTAAAAAGAATGATAACTCAGTCATCCATGACCGTGTAATAATAAACAAGATATCATTGGAAAGAGGAGATATGTAGCTTTAAGACCTTAACACAATCTTCACAAATTCGAAATTAAATCTTGTTGCGGTTTTTTTTATACGCACTGTATATATATATATATATATATATATATATATATAATATACATTTATATATATGAAGAGTTCTATTGCAAAACCAGCTAAATCAATTCTTGTCAAGTTGGGATATTTGTGATTAAAGCTGCAAAAAAAAAAACCAAAACAGAGAAAACTAATATTAAGAAACTATATGATATTTTTAATCATATCTTCTCGGATATTCATACTCATGTCACAAGTGAGGTATTACTGGGAAAGGTTTAATTTTGCTCTATCTGATGATGAACTTACTTTGAAACGTTTAAAAGTGGCGCTTGGGTCTTTGGTCATGCACTAAAACTCTCCATATATATAATAATAATGATTATTATTATTTATATATACATATATATACATTATGTATATAATTATTGTAATATTCAAACTGGAGTTTGCTCCGCGTGTTTGGCAGGACTAGAAATAATAATGTCACAATAGATGAATGTATTAAATGCCAATTGCCTTGATTTTAATTCAAAATTCGAATTTTCGGGGGCCTCCCCCTTCGTCAGGGATGATTAGTTTAAGATCAAGTTTAAGTTTGAGTTCAACTTCATTTTCATTTTCATCAAATAGCGAAAAATCTATACAACTATGCCAACAATGCCATTTAAAATTAAAAAAGATATATAGAATTACGGAATTGTAAAATTATATTAACATCGCCCTATACGATTAATATTGCCGAGGCTTTCGCCAGTCTAAAATCTAATGGCCTACTTTATGCGGTTACTTAAAAATAAATGATAACATATGTGACCGTGCACCTCAAAACGAACATAAAGTCGCACACACTGATTTTGCGTGAGGACTGAAAATAAGTGAAATGGGTCAACCTAGTCGAGCTTGACTTTTTCATATTTTCTGAAAGAGCGGGTCTTCTTTTACATTTTGCTAAAATTTGGTATCATAAAACGGGCAGGAAAATGTGTTTTTTTTAGCAGTTTATCTCCAACATTTTTGGTAGAATAGTGTGATTAGGTGTGTCTTTAGAATCCCTTTTTTCATTTCTGAAAAACCTTGTCCACATCCTTCACTTTCAACTCTAACAACTTTTGGAAAGATAGGGCTACTGATTTGAAAGTTGGCATTAATTATGGACAGAATGTGTTAATGAAGCATGCTTAATTTCAATTTAATCTAATAATCCCTTCATTGCTGTTACTCTGGTGGTTTTCTTCCTGCTTTTTGTCTCATTCATCGCACAGCCAGCACGGTTTGGTAAAGATTAAGCGCTTGAATAGACACTGTACTTCAGAGCCTCTTTTCTCAGTTCACACTTTTCCTGAGTTTGTGCTTTCTTTCCAATATTTAGATAGGTTAGGAGAGTCCATTTGATTTGAGTTATACATCATTTTAAAGCTTAAAGTCTGCTCTTTCAGATTATTGTCTTAACTAAAAATTCATGTCTGGCGACTTTTTGTTTGTTTTGAGGTGCAGGGTCACAAATGATAAATTTACCATAGTAATTTTGTTTTACATCGGTAAACAAATATTACTGAGGTATTTATTACGACATTCATTGGGTGACAAAGGTGTCTTGAAGCCTAGGGTAGAGCTTCTTTAGTCACGTGACTAAGTTTTGTTGGTTTCATATTTCCCATACGATTTGGCGTTAAGTGCATGCTATGCTTTCTCTGTTATTATCTTAAAGGTATGTCGGGAAAATTACGATCGTTATTGCAATAGCCCAAAATTAAACAAAATTAATAAATTGAGGTACATGAAAAATATCTCTTTTGTGTATCATTGCATGTTTTAGTATGTGAATTAGATGGGTGGATGTTGACTAACTCACTTCAAGTGATTCTAATTTTGATTTGTGTTAATTCCAAGATAGCTGACTTGAAGTTAACTCGAAGATTTTATAGCTAACTTGAAGTTAATTCGAAGATGGCTAACTTCAATTTAACTCGAAGATAGCCAACTTGAAGTTAACTCTCAGATAGCTAACTTGAAGTTGACTCGAAGATGGCTAACTTGAAGTTTACTCGAACAATCGAAGATAGCTCACTTGAAGTTAACTCGAAAATAGCTATTCACGAGACATCTCAAGGTTAGCGATAGAGAAGCCGCGGGGGTCCCCACATGTAGTCAAGCATCGTGTGGACAGAACCGAATACTAACTTGGAGATAACGCGTAGTTTTGGGTGCAGTGAGTCTTAGCCTCGAGGATAGCTACCTGCAAGGACAAGCTTCGTCGTGTGAATGCATATCGTGGTGAGGAGGCCAGATTCTCGGAGATAGTTATCCTCGAGCACCGTCTGAACCTAACTTTTGTTACGCAGTTGCATTCTTTATCAGTTGATGTTATTATGGGAGGTTTCGTCATCCCAATTACACGCCAAATGTGGAGATTATTTAAAACAGTGCACACAAACTTTTAATTTCTGGCCCAGATGTTCTCATAATAACCCTTTAGCAGCTAAAGATTCTGTACATATTTGCCTATTGTACCTCGGAAGTTACAGCAATATTACTCTCATTTCAGAACTTTTAAGATAACCACTGAAAAAATAACTGAACGTTTACTTTTGTCTATTATAAATTATGTTTATTTGAAAGCCTATTAATACTTAGTCGAGTAATTGTGTGTCAAATAAATAATTTTGGCATACTTTTGTTCACTTTTGACCTCTTTCAAATTACGTAATTATATATTCTTTATGAAAGCAATACAAATAATTAAGTATAAAACTATTAACAAAAAGCAGACGGGCGGTTTCGGGTGTTTTAGGGAGTAATCTGACGGGCGGTTTCGGGCGCTTCAGTTACTAATGGGATTATATCATTAGTTTATTGGCCTCTATAGTATCGACTGTCTAGAAATTACAAACGCCTGGTCTGTGTCTATAGTATACTCCATATACAGATAGTCAAACGTCAGCTCTTCTTTCACGCACAGCGTTCAGTGTGTAGTTTGATAATCCCTCGTGCATGCAGCTCTGAGAGGATAGCGAACTCAGCCGTGAAGTTGTGGGAAGAACCCGAACGTCTTCTGTCGTAGTAGTGGTATCTGACAGGCGCCCCTTCCGGTGACAAGTTGAAAGGCCAGAAGCCGTAAAGGTGCGTCTCCTCACACACGGATATGACCAATGTCAGTACGTACAAACCTTAACAAAGATTACCAGAAGGCAGACAGCTTATACAGTTTAATTCACACTTTCGTAGAATCACGATACAACACTTCCCCTTGACCATTGTTGACATGAACTGTAAATGATAGGGTGTATCATTTTTTTGTTCTTTGTTAAACTTAAAATAGGATCGTGGTAGAATACTTCGTCCTGATCGGCTTCACTGTCAATGACAGCATGTATATACATTTTATATAAAATCGCCAATAAAACTCTTGCTGGTTAGGCATGATGTTTCCAATGTCAGTTTTTTGAAACCTCTTTCATTCTTTAACGCCCTATCTCATTCTTTCTCTGTTACTTACAGTTTAAAATGAAACAACAATTTGTTTCGAGCATTGCAGTTAATTGCCATAATATTCATTGTAGACGTGAATTTACACGTTGCCTAGGATATATGATAGTAGTGTAGGCAAGATTTCTGAAGGTGCCAGTGAAAATTGACACTCGGGATTTCTTAATTATCCCAGAAAGGGCGTTTTCCAATTTTGGTAGTCAATGATATGTTTGAATTTTAATTTTGATATGACATAACAAAAGGGGGAACAGGCTACATACAAGTGTCTTATCCTGATATAAAGGAGGCTTAAAGGGACTGGGGAGGAGTGTTGGAACCCAAAATGCAAAAGTACTATTTCATGAAGTGAAACAGGCAAAAACAAGGGCCAATGCCTATGAAAGGACTAAGCAATGAAAAAGAATCGATGAAAAATACGGCATTATGAAGATATCTATGATTTTGTGAAGAGCGTTACATGTAACGCTTGTCAAAATCACAGGGGGTCGGCTTAGAGGCTCTCCGTTCAAGTGTTGTTTTTGCCTCCCTCTTTTGTCCGATTTTGGCACAGCGTTGATTTATTGCCTTCTCCTCGGCGAAAAGCAAGCCCAAGATACATCGCCGCGATCGCGAGGCGAAACCCGGGTGCCTGTTCACTGGCTAGCGAGCGTTATCGGTGCATTTCCCGGCATCCGCCCGGCAGCTAGCTAGCACGGGTCCGCTCGAACTCTGCTGGCTGCGTATAGGCCTACTTACCGTACCACTCCCACTCCATCCACACAACAATGGATCACAGCCGCAGGAGGAGAGCGAGAGATCTGTCTCCATGAAGAGGAAGACCATGAAAACCAGTGACAGAGTATGGAGATGGCGACAGAAAAATAAAATGAAGTCAATCCCAATTCCCCTCAAGACACTAAGGGGCTGAACGACAGAGATGTCATTTCACTTCTGCTGGATCGGTAATAAATTTGTGAAACTCGGAAGACTTCATTCAGTTCAGTGTGAGTAACAGTTAACTTCAGTTACGACCTACAATGTTAGTGTAACATTGCTGATAGAGATGTCACTTAGAGGATCTACACACACTATACTATTGTTATGAGTAGGCCTAGATTAGTAGTTTTGTTAGGTGTCCTATGCCACACCCTAACATGTTTCTATTACGGTAAACTAACAGATATATCACAATTTGCCTGAGATTTTACTCACATGTGAAGAAAGGCTACATGCAGATTCACAAAGCCAAAGGTGTACCGGTATTCAGAATGCGATTGAGGTAGTCACTATGGTAGGTATCCTAGACCAATGTTCTACCACTCCTAGTCCGAGGCCCTTTTTCTCTGCCAATATATTAGATAACTGGAATTTTTTTTTTTTTTTTTTTTTTTTTTTGCGTAATGACATATCCCAAATTTGGCTCAACAGTTCTCTTATTTGAAATGTGCTTCTGGCAATTGCACAAAATCGCTGTTCACATTAAGAAATGGCACGCTAAAGTGTTTTGCATGTAAATACGCGAATTCCTATTTTACCATATTCTGGATTATGTTGCCCTATTCTACCTTCATGTCAAATTATGGGTCTCAAAATGTTGAAATAAGAAAGTTACGACACTCATCAGAACTACCGTTTGTTACAAATCGGCGATAGGCGAGAAATCCAATTTTACGAAACGACACTGAATGAGTGAAAGTGTCGGCGAAGAGCTGCGTAGAGTGATCATCTGGTCACTCTCGGTTTTTACAAATAGTTTGTGGAGAGTCAACCGTGTATATGTTGTCACGGCAGCTATGATCGCGGACCAAAAACGTGAATTCACATGTTTGGTAAGGTACCTAATTATTGTCTCCGGTACACATGGCATTGCAAAAATGTTGATTGAAATGTATCTATTGTGCGTATACATAAGTGGCTAATGGCGTATATGCATTGCAGCGCAGTTCACTCAGTCCCTAGTGTAGTGGAATGGTGTATGCTTTGTAACACAGTACCGGTAGGTGCTAGTTGTTGAGAAAGGTCTGTCAGATATTATTGTGGCAAATGTGGGTATCTTTTGTAGGGCAACAGCCAGCATCACATTCAAGGACCATCCTGACTAGGCAGCTCAGTGAAGCCCGTGACATCCCCTCTCGTCAGTTGAGACCAGCCCTCCCAGCTACCGAGCTTGATGTCAAAAGCCAGTGAAATTCCCTCTCGTCAGTTTCGACCAGCTACCCAGCTCGGTGAAGCCAGTGACATCCCCTTTCATCAGTTGAAACCAGCCCTCCTAGCTAACCAGCTTGATGAAGCCAGTGACATTCCCTCTCGTCAGTTTCGACCAGCTATACCCAGCTTGGTGAAGCCAGTGATGTCCCCTCTCATCAGTCGAGACCAGCCCTCCCAGCTACCCAGCTTGATGAAGCCAGTGACATCCCCTCTTGCCCATTGAAACCAGCCCTTGCACTGGTACAAAAGGTTTGTACAAACTGTCTTTAATTACCTGGTACATTTTGTTTTAATACACCTAGATCCAACAACTGTTTTGAACCTGCAAATGAAAATTAATGTTGATATTTAGTAAACAAAACATCAATAAATTGTTCGATTTAACTCTGTGTTCTCAAACGATGCTGTTATTATTCTTGGTGTAATAATTGATAACATTTTTTTTTGAACCCATAGCTGTGGTAGTGGTTAATAAGATTATGGTTGTCTTGATCATTACTTTTAGGGTTACAAGTTATATAGTTTGTACATTGCAGCCACATATAGGCCTCCTATATGATTGTATGTGGAATTACAGACCCCCAAATCCCATGCATGTGGCTGGATTTAAAGACATAGGCCCTATATGAGGTTGTATACATAGGGCCTACTTTGTAGATGCACAATGAGAGGCTGAGGTCATCCCGACGTCATGTGCAGTGTCAACTCATCAAAAATTTGGCTAGGGTCTGTAGGTCTTATTTTCCTATTTGCTATTTAACTTCTACAGTAGACAGTCTATTTCTAACATATTTCATGGAGTTTTCTCTGTTGCAAATATGTGAGCACTACAAGATATAGCTACCTGGTAGACTCTACACTGATATAAATGGGATAGCAAGTTCTGAGACTAAATTTACAGATTGGTGAAGAACTAATGGGACTATCCTAATTGTAAGTCAGTGTTAATGCCTTTCATTGTGTCTGATATACAGATGAACTCCAGTCCAGATGCCCCTGTGAAATGGAAAAAGGACATCTTCGTAAATGCCGTTGCCTTCTCCAATTAGTTTTGGAGGAAAATGCTACTCCGAGGAAAGGACTTGGGTCAAGTTGAAGTGGATCAAAACCTGGTGAGAGTGCTGACAGATACATGTATTGATTTTATCAGAGCCTGGGCAGATGTTAGAAGATAACAGGTTAGATGATGAAGATGTCCTTTTGGCATGCATATTTGGGAATTTTTATGTAAATATCATAAATAAAGTGGGCTATTTTCATTGGACTTTCAGCATCTAACATAATTACTTTCATCAGTACTAAACTTGTCATTGCTTGAATGATAGTCTTTAAAGAGAATATGTGTGTAATACTGAATAGTTAATTGAGTCTATATGAGTACAAATTTCAAGGTGTAGTAAAATAATTTTTCATTGCAAATGTGTAGTAGTTACTACCAACATCAAGTCATTAGATGAGAGAGCAATAGAATGTGCTTGTTGGCCTCTATTGGAGTGGAACAGCTAGCATCACATCCAAGTGCCATCCCAGATATCCAGGTTGTTGAAGCCAGTCACACCCCCTCTCGCCAAATAAGACTGCCTCTTCTAGGCTACGCACCTCGGTGAGACCTGTGACATCCATCTCGCCAGTGGAGACCAGCCCTCTCTGCCACCAAGCTCAGTGAATCCAGTGACATCCCCTCTCATCGATCAGAACCAGCCCTCCCAGCTACTTAGCTCCATGAAGCCAGTGACATCTCTCGTGTTCTTCTTTGTGGCTGGCAAATGTTTGAAAACTGATGTTTGATGACTTCGATATCATAATTATGTTGAGTGCATCCAAGTGATGGCAATGATAAAAGCTCTGACACCAGCTCTTCCTGTAGGCCTACTGTCAATTTATGCCTTCATTGTGTATAATAGCAAAGTGTAGTAATGAAAAAGCTGCACCTTTGTACCAGGATTGTTGGGGATTCTGATAAATGCACATTGAACATGAATAACGTCATTCCAATCATAGACTACATTCATGTGATGGCAATGATAACTGATATGACACTACATTTATATCTCTGAACTCTCTATTTCTGTCTTTTCTGTGAGGTAACAACAAACGTGTTAGTACTCAAATGTGTGAATCAGAATGAAACAGTGAATTGATTGCCTAGAAAATTTGTTCTTGCCCCATGTGGCAAGTAGGGAATATAAATCCTGTAAACTCCTAAACTGCATGTGCTTAAACTGTTACTGGAAACTGAAAGGGCTGCGATATCCAGGCGCAAAGTGTTTTGTCCTTTTTTTTTTTCATTTGGTCTTTTTCCCCCCTTTGTTTCCCAGGTGTTTAAGTGGTGAAAAGCTACAATTACTCCGTTACGATAAAATATTGCATCAGTGTTATAAAGTGAACTTAAACAGGGCTGTCATGCACAGCAGTGTACATCACTGAAAGGGCCTTTCACACATTTCATTATTGCTCTAATTGTTATTATCATTATTATTATTATTATTACTATTTTTGTTGTTGTTGCTAATGTTTTTATTACTATCATCATCTTCATAATGATTATTATCCTCATCATCATTTATGTGATCACTGATATCATGCCATGTGTTACATTCAAGTGGCACAGCAGGTCCTACACAATAGCATTGTCCATCAGCATTTCGGAAGACACTTTTTCAGCACATAATTTTGTGATAACTCTATCAAATCACATTATTATGAGGACAATATTTTTGTGGTAAATGGAGTTTGTGCCCTTGTAATATTCATTGCATCTATATTTTATAACCAAAAAAAGGTATGAATTTTGATAAACAAATGTGTTGGAAGTACTTCAAATGAGATGTTCAGTTTTCATTCACATAGATATAAAAATACATTGTAATATACATTTTGGTAGGTTCCTACATAATGTTCTACTGATATAATTGTGTATGCTAAAACCCTAAACTGAATGTGTTTTGACAATGCAATATGTAGAAGGTCTCCACACTGAAATAGTATAGTGTTCTTTGTACTTGAAGTCATTAAACCATGTGACATTGATTCTTGGACTTTCACTTATTTTTTTTTTCCCTGCAAATGTGCAAGTTACTTGAAAGTGGTTGCATTTGTTAGGTTTTTTTTTTTAATTTACATGTTATATTATTGTTATCATAATTGTTCAATATGATAGGAGTAAAATGTGCAGATGCCAAAATTGACTAATGACAGAATGCTGAGCTGTTTTTTTTTTTTGGCAAATGACTACCTTACCTGTGTAAATTGGCAATCTTTGCTATACAACTATTTCTATTATGACATTTCGTATTTAAAAGATATAGGCATACATGCAAGTCGTCAGCCCAGATTTGTTATCTCTACACATTGTATATCACATCACATTACTGTGAGAGCAGTTTCTAAATACATGTAGCACATTTGCAATTAGAACCTGTGCTCATGATGCAACACCAAATGCAAATATACATGCAAGGATGAAAGAAAATGTAAGGTCAGTGTACCCTGGTACACACAACTTCTAATGTAGGTCCCATGTACACATGCAATTTATATGTACACATGAAATTTGTATATGTATGCATGGTAGTATACCGTAGTAACGTAAGTGTAGGGATTTACTTTGAACCATTTATTATAAGTGTATCCCCCCTTCTGTTATAACAGGTACCACCCCTCTACACATAAATACGTCAACCCACACATACAGTAGTATTCACATCCACATTCAACCACGCATCCCACCTATCACAGACACACCACATACATGTATCACATGACATTTTCCACTCTTTCACTTCTCACCCATTGTTCCCTGTAATACTGAAATCATGCCTTTAAATAATCACCCACGCCTACACACCATTTACATACCGGTATTGTGAATATTTAGTTTTAACCTTTTTTTTTTTCCTTATTTGCATGTTTTGTTATGTTGATTTTGTGTATGAATATTTGTTACAACCCACATTTACATGTAAACCCATGCCAAATTATGTGTAGAATAAACTGGCTACAAGTTAGTTAGCCAGGGGACTCCTTCTAAGTAACACATGTGTGCTGCCCTAGTTTGCTTTAATTGTGATGAGTGCTAGAGAGCTAAGCGAACCCGAGCCCTACATAAGAAATGTGTTAGATTTTTATTCACTGAAATATCAGAACAAGATATTTATACCTGTGTAGGCCTAATTGTTAAGCATCAATTTACCACTGAGGAAAAAATGTGTTCTGATGATAAAAACCTAATCAGGATTCTAGATAAAACTGAGTGAATGTTGTTGGCCTATGTGGAAATAATTGACTTGAACAGATTATTTCTTGTATCTTTGCTCCTTGTAGGTGAACAAGACATATTGCATCATGCATGGTTGCATTGCATGATGAATAAGAAAATGTGTAAGATAGCCTCAGAAATTGTTGGACTAGTTATTAGACTATTACAGGTGTCACATTATTCAGTCTAGAAGACTGAAATGATCTGATTCCCAACATTTTGTGTGTATCTGTGAAATAATTCCAATTAACCCTATTCATACAAAAAAAAAGGTAGGCCTAAGCCATACCAATGATCAATTTTCTAACCTATTCAGTGCATGTGTCAGTTGTGAAGAAAATCATCCACAATAAATGTTACAACTAAGTCACATTCGAAATTACGAATACATGACAAGTTGTACCGGTAATAAAAATGAACTATTGGTTAGATCCAATGCAAGTTTTGATATAACATGGTACCTGGTACTTCTCTAGCCTACTTGTGTTTCAAATCTTTGAAGAACTAAAAAAAAAAAAAAAAAAAAAAAAAAAAAAATGGGTTTGCCATGAAGATTGCATTTCTTGACAATGTGCATGAAAAGTTTAAGATATGTATTGAATTACATGACATGTAATAACACAACCCGTTTGTGTTTCATGTAATTGTAATCAATTATTGAGATTTCGTTGATTTTTTTTTTCTACGTAGCCCGACCAGACGCCGTGCGAAGCACGGCAGCTTCTGCGTACTGGGCTGTGTCCTTACCCGGAAAAGTTTCTACGTACAGCTACAGGCACAGCCCAGTCGCTGTATAAATAGCCCGGCGTCTGGTCGGGCTACGTAGTACATACCGCGTTTACCTATCCCGCTTTCGGTACTTCTCAATGAAGAATCTTGTAATGGAGTTTGATGGCTTTTAGGATACGTAGCCTACCGAGTCTTCCGACGATAGAACTATCTCTCATAGTATCTTGGAAGAAGGACATGTGAATCAGAATCGGAGGATCTAGGAGTCCTTTGATTTTAGGTTAGCGCTCTCATCAAATGAAAACACAACGCGAACTCATACACTCGTACACAGCATGCAAGATCGTACAGCTCGAGCTTAGAAGCACTGCACACTGTGTATGATGCGAGTTATGGCAAGTGAAGTGCGGCCAGCGCTCGCCGCCGCGCGCGTATTTTTTTTTTTTTAGACGGCACAGATTGGGGAAACTAAAAATCTATCGGGAACCCTATCCCTTAACCAAACCCTAACCCTAACCCTAACCCTAACCATAACCATAAACATAACCAAAAACCCTAACCCAACGTTTTTCCCATAGGTTCAACACGCGCCATGCCCCAATCTGTGCCGTCTTAAAAAAAAAACGCCCGCCGCGCCCATAGGCACAGCCAGCCTCATTGTGAATATTCGCACTGTCATCCCTGAAGAAGAGGAAGGATCCTCGAAAATTCGGATTATTCATTAAATCAAGATTGGCTATTAATGCATTCCCTGCATTCCTCTGTTGTGACTTTATTATATCCATATTATATATATATATATATATATATATGAGATTAAAACCTAAAATGGCATTAAAATGCTTTATCCTGG
This sequence comes from Diadema antillarum, assembly GCF_040938485.1. Taxonomy (NCBI): domain Eukaryota; kingdom Metazoa; phylum Echinodermata; class Echinoidea; order Diadematoida; family Diadematidae; genus Diadema; species Diadema antillarum. The sequence continues at coordinate 65,763 of NW_027272635.1, read as the reverse complement.
CGAGGAAAGCGCATGTTTTAGAAACAAGACACCAAACAGGTTAGTCATCGCATTCTTCATCAGCGACCAGGATGCGATGTGATGTTAGATTAAAATCCGTTTCTGAAGCAGGACATACACACAAGGGCATACGTCTGCTCCTGGTCGGACGGATTTCAAAACTTACCTGCTTGTGTGATGGAATGCGTCTAGACTGGTAGTTGCTGCCACAGTGCATGGTAACCGCGCAGTGTTATGTGCGCGTTTGGCGTAGCAACGACGCATCCATGAACTGGTTCCCTCCACGAAGAGCCAAAGATGAAAGGATGAAATCAGTGTTAAAAAACGTTAAGTGTTAAAAAAATCCCTGGTAGCTTTTCAAGGACTTACATTGCCAACGTCATGCTCCGATTTACTATCACGAAGATAAACGGTTCAGAGACCCACCTCATCTTGTCTTTCATTGACGCAAACTCACACCTCCGGCCCCCATAGAGACATCCCAGCCAGTAGTTGTGCCTTGTCCGTGATGGAATACTGTATCAGACTTTCCTGATAGTCAACGGTCTTTCCCGTAGTCAATCAGACTTTTCCTGATAGTCAATCAGACTTTACCTGATAGTCAACCAGCCTATCCTGGTAGGCACTGATCAATAACGAACAGAAATGAATGAGATTAAAACCTAAAATGGCATTAAAACGCTTTATCCTGGCGAGGAAAGCGCATGTTTTAGAAACAAGACACCAAACAGGTTAGTCATCGCATTCTTCATCAGCGACCAGGATGCGATGTGATGTTAGATTAAAATCCGTTTCTGAAGCAGGACATACACACAAGGGTATACGTCTGCTCCTGGCCGGACGGATTTCAAAACATATAGACCAGACATACATACACACATACATATGATGTATATGATATAGCCGTAGGGAGACACTGTAGATAAAACATTAAGGAGACACTGACCCTAAGGAGACAAATTTGTGTCTCCTTGAATAATTGTTACATTTTTTACTGCTGACAACACTCATTCATATTTTTTACACACTATTAATCTAGGTTCAGATTGTTAAATATATAATTACACACACACACACATTAATATGCATATATATATATATATATATATATATATATATATATAATTATATATATTATATATATTATATATATATATATGTATCATATCATATTCATGAAACAATCTGAACTCAGCCTAAGGGAGACAGTGTATGAAACATTGTCAGCAGTTTATATACCGTACATGTATAATGTAGAGAGAGAGAAAGGAAGAGACGTGTAGTGATACTGCCTTGAGTTTTCCTTTATGCACTTCTTAGTTTCCTCACATACAGTTGGGAGACTTTAACCTGTGTATATCATCAGGCCTGGGGTTATATTTCAGAAAAACAAACAAACAAACTTCCAGTCACCAATGCAGTACAATACAGTATAAAACATTATTGACTTGATACAATCACCGATAGTATTACCGAGAATGAGTGTTGCTGCAAATGAATAAATGGATGAATGAATGAATGAATGAATGAATGAATGAATGAAGGAAGGAAGGAAGGAAGAAAGGAGTGAAACTATGCATGCACAGATAGAATTAAGGTAAAAAAATGAGAAATTCCTCACTGGTAAAAGCTTAACGTGCAAAGTTCAGTACAGTTAATAGAAATCAATAAAACTTAGAATGTCAATGTAAATACGATTTCAAAACATAGTACAAAGGTGTGTGAATGAAAATATGTAGAGTGCAAAATTGGGTGAAAAGGTAGTAGAAATGTAACATGAATATTCGCGAATAAAAAAAAATTCTTATTGCAACTGATTGAAAAATTGTCCTACATCAATGTAAATAAGCACTGAATTGATCAGTGTTTTCTTACACTACTTATGACAAAATATATCATGGGTATACATGGACATACTCGAGCGATGTAGGGCAATTTGTCAATCAGTTGCAATAAACAACTTGACGCAAGAATCTTATCAATTTGAAGTTGAGTTCATTTTGAATTTCCTGTACATACATGTATGTTAAAATCATTAAGTTACTGTACATGCATATAATTATGTTTGCATAATTATAATGTAAGAAGGAGCAAGGACTAGTACAATGTATTAACCAGCTTTAAAGTACAGAAGATATCTTATGGTCTACTCAGAAGTATACAAAAAGAATGGTTGACACGATTCCAGGGCGTTTTAGCTACGTCATTAAATCGTGTAGGCCACGGAGTGCGATCTCAGACTCAGGTTGATCCATGAAAGACTTGATATGATCAATTGTGATACCTCTTTGATCATTATTATGATCAAAGAGGTATCACACCTGTTTATTAGGAATCAGGGTTTGCTTTTAGTTCTTCTTACAGAGTCGCTCATGTCAAAGCTATTCCTGAATTCATGAATCATTATGTATCATGTGCTTTTGCGTATTCCTACTGTTACCTAACTATAATGTTGGTCGGGTGACGAGGAATCTTGCAAGCGTATTACAGGTGGCTAATTCGTTCTGTTCTGATGTATTTTATTTGTTTTTCTTGCTCATTTTGCTCTCTTTTCCTTTACGTTTATTTCCTTTCTTTCATAATTGTTGTTACTAGGTTGTTTGTTTAACAAGACCAACATTTTCATCTAGGGATCTATACATTACAAGCTCTGCTTTTTTAGTAGGTCCCCACATTTCATGTTTGTAAAAATTAATTGTCTTCTCTTGTATTCTCTGTAATTACGACGCTTGGTCCAGTCTAAAGTTCAATCGATATTACCATATTATTTTTGTTTTAGATGTGGAACAATGAAATCAGATCAGATCAAATCAAATCAATTTAAAACCTCCTTGAAATACATGATCAAACTACTGAACCGTCATCTCTCCCCGCAGGCTACGTTTGAGGTAAGCCTCGCGTTCTGAGCCTGTGAAGTTTTTGGATGACGTAATCAAGTTTGGTGAGCGCCGCCTCTGGTGTGATGTCAGAGAGGGGGATTACCCCTGCCTCTATCAGGACCTTAATAAACCAAGATAAAACATCGAACAAAATTTAATAAGCAAACTCACGGATCAACAAAATTCAGATCGATCCTTGTAAACGCGAATTTCATGTTTAAGAACGTGTACAAAACAATAACAATGGTTTTCTCATCTTGCATAAAAAATCAGAGTCACAAAAAAATCTAATTAATTTCTCAAATAAAGTCATGCTCTCAACTCTAGGTTTTGTTTACTAGTGTCTCCTTTGCTCAGTAGTCATCTAGGTGAGTGGTCTACCGATCTTAAAAGGCAGAACCATTTGCAGATGAAACAAAAATCCAGCATTAGTGCGTCAAAATATTTGTAAAATGTGAGTTAGGGATAGAAACAAGCAATGTAAAAATTTGAACTAGTATAATCAATGTTAAGTATTGTTAAATATTGAAATGTGAACAATATAGTTATAATAAAAATGTTTCCAGACTAAACCGTCTACAGTTATGGTTTAATGAGAAAAATAGTGATATCTCCTTATATTTCAGGCTTTATTGCAAAAATTTTATGTGGTAGGATGTTTTGTGATACAACTGACCTACACTATGCATCAAAAGTGATATCTTGAACATTTTTTTTTTTAAATCACTGCTCCCAAAGGTAAACAAGACCTTTAAGTATATTCTGGCCTGATCTTATTCTAAGGCGGGTGTTAAGCCCCTACAATGTATTTCTGTCAAAACAAGACTTACTTGTCCGGTCTCGTAAGCCGGTGTGACTTGTCCGTCAGGACACTGGGTGCAGTTCACGATCAGTTTGCCGCCCTCAACGGCCTCTTTGATAGTAGGAAGAACCCTTAGAACTGCGCTTCTCAACATTTTTCAAACCCGAGGCCCACATTGGCTCCTACAAACTTTATTGAGGCCCAGGAAGATTGAATATGAATATTCGTTTCATTTTTGGCGGCCCACCTGCGAGAGCTTCGCAGCCCACTGGTCGAGATTAAGTGGGGCTTTAGAGTGTAAAAAAAAAAAATACACGTCTCAGTGGCGGATCCAAGAGGCGCACGCCCCCTTTATTTATCGTTTAAAACAAAACAAAAAAATAAAAGAAAAAGAAAAAAATGAAATGAAACCCGGAAGTGGCACCAGATATATCAGTTGCACCCCCCCACCTTTACAGAATTCCTGGATCCGCCCCTGCGTCTGCGGAATAACCATTAAATCGGGGTAAGGGTGGAGTCACACTGTCCCAAAATTGACACAAGACGGCAATACGAATATTTATTATGGACTTTTCAATTTCGGGTGAAGTTGACCCGGAACTTGGTCAAAGCCAATCAGCAGCCGAAGCATGCAAGTACGACGCCTACTGAAAGTCACACGATGGCACCCGAACCACACACGAAGGCTACACGAAGATGTGAATCCGAAGGACAAACGAAGGAAAAAGAGATGTCTACATGAATTTGAAGATTTTACCACCGCTCACGAAGTTGCTACAGGAGCCTGAAAAACTCCACCATCCATACGATGGCTTAAGATGCCTTCACGAATGACCCAATGTTTATACGATCAGTGGCTAATTGGAACATTTCCTTTATCCTGTGTTCATCTTTGGTCAATTTCGCGACAGTGACGCCTACATAACAGAATGATATCAGTGATTAGTCTGTTTAATATTGCCTTCTGGCGTGGTAATGAGGGTGATGTTATTATCGACTATTGTCTCAAACTCATTGTTTCGAGGGTGACATTATACCGACTATTTCCCCGAACTCACCGTGTCGAGGGTGATGTTGGGATAGATCCAAAGGAGATCCACTTCGGCTGTCATGTTCGCCTTCACACTGAACTCTTCACCAGGTTTCGGTTGACGGACATTAGTCCAGATCACTAACCATGATGGAATGAACGAAATAAAAGATGTCACATTGGAATTAAAGGGGAAGGCTAGTAACTGATCAGTGGGAATCAGTGGAAATGCTGGGAGATGATTGTTCCAATCCTTATGGGATTCATTCAAGAGTTCATTGTATTCTATTGTTGTGTGAAAATGATTTGCTTCAGAATGGTCTCATATTCAAGTAACGTGCAGATTAGTGCTTCCAGGTTAGCGTCCCTGGTCAGTGACGGAGCATTAATCTGCACATTACTTGAATATGAGACTATTCTGAAGCAAATAATTTTCACACAACAATAGATATACAATGAACTCTTGAATGAATCCCATAAGGATTGGAACAATCATCTCCCAGCATTTCCACTGATTCCCACTGATCAGTTACTAGCCTTCCCCTTTAAACAATGGAGGATGAACGACGGTGCCAAAGTGATCATTCATCAAGTAGCCCTGGTTTACAATGTACTGTCTGATTTGAACTTAGGAAATACTACGTTTTAGTATCATTCTGTCCCATGGAGTACAGATCTATGCTATTGACATTGCTGTTCAAGAATGAAATTCAAAAGTGGTAAAAGTTTAACAAAAAATACATTCATGATTTACGAATGTTGGTACATAATATGAATATACAAATGTTTTTTTTTTGAACATATCCCCTTTCTTTTGGTATTATATAGGTCTAAATATCCTTACTTTCTTTAAGCGCCAACAAAACCCCAATATTTCATCCTGATTACATGAGTACACATGATAATTATGTACACTTCGAATCACGAGCTCAAGTAGATGTTGTTAGTACACTGCAAAAAGTCCGGTGTTAAATAGTGAACACCGAGCTGGTGTTAAATTTTCGGTGCTCATTTATGGTGTTAAATTAACACCTCCGGGTGTCATTTCCAAATTTTAAACTGTTTTTTGAAGAGTTTCTTAGTAACTGCACTTTTTGTTGATTTTTAATTTAAACAAGACGATCAAGAATTTTACATTAAAATACTAGATTTTTGAAAAAATGTGAAAATAAATTTACACCAAAGTAACACCAGCTGGTGTGGTCTCTTATTGAAGCTGGACGGGTGTTAAACCATTGATATCAACACCAACAAATATCAAATCAACACCATGTGGTGTCATTTTTGAATTAACACCAGTACAGTGTCAAAATAACGATTATACAGTGTCAAATTAAGACCACAAAGTGTCAGGTGAACACTTTTCAACACCATCACAGTGCATTTTTAACACCTGTGGGTGTGGTCCTTTATTGAAGTTTGATCGGTGTTAGATTTAACACCCGTGGTGTTAAATCTAACACCGATGTTTTTACAGTGTATTTATTGATGGGCCTGTAGTCACCTTGAGTGTTGGTGCCCACGAAGGCGAGTGGCGGGAAATTCGGGGATTTGAAGGCATCTAGTCTGCAGCAGGAGAATTTCATACTTCGGTTGCCACGGATCAACTTGCCGTTAAAAAATAGAGTGACCTGAATGATAGAGGGCGTAACGTACATCGTGGTTGATGAGTTTGTCGGAGTGTACTTGAACGGTGACGCGGGGGGGGGGGGGGGGAGAATGGTCGTATACCTTCCTTGGTGGGTGTAGGGGGTGGGGATATAAGGTCATACTTTAATTCATTTCGATCATAAATCATCTTCATGTTGGGGGAAAATCTATGATCATGTATAGGCTGAAATTTTTATGATCACCGAGAGATATGATTTACGAAGAATTTTGTTCGACATAATTTTACTATATGATAATCTTACGTTTTATTCTTATTAAAAAAAAAAAACTGTAGCGTGGGGATTCACGGGAGGCCCGATCTATTCGCTGTCCATCTAATCCATGGGCCAAGACCCGAAAAATGGGTTGTTGGTACCATCTGAGGTGGCACAACCTTTTTGGTGTCAGTTTGTTTGTCGGGCATAGATATGCTTATCAAGCTATGATAGCATTTCCAAATGAGTAGCTTAGTCATAATAAATGAATTTTTAACCAATTTGGTCTCGTTTTTATATCCATATACGTCTGAATCGAAACTAAACCGCTATACAAAGAAGAGCACTGCCTTCTGTATGTCCACAGGTGTTCTGTTGTAAACGCGGTGTGCTTAGTCTTTAGTCAAGGCAGCGAAGGGAATATCCAAAGGGTTATGATGTCCACAGCTGTCACGCGGTGCGCTTAGTCTTTATCTAGACCAATGTACCGTTATCGTATCTAAAGTTCCTCATAAAAGGGATTATCTATACTGTTTTTATACTACCCTATCAACAAATACATCAGTTTTAAACAAAAATCACTCTGTTCATTGACAATATCATTCATTATAATGTATCGTAGTGTATCGGTACATTGTTTTTGCATTATCTTATATTGTTGGAGGGAAATAAAGCGACATTGGCGTGGTATCAGCGTTTTCACCGTAGCGTTTTCGTCGGAAAATGATAAATAATTGAAAGATACGGTAAAATTAACGAGGAATTGCTTTTGTTGTTGTTGTTGTTTTTAGATAAAAGGATATACACTGTATCATACGCTTTGGATATTCCCTTCGCCGTCTAGAATAAAGACTGAGCGCTGTGGACATCATAACCTTTGGATATTCCTTTCGCTGCCTTGAATAAAGACTAAGCGCACCGCGTTTACAACAGAACACCTGTGAACATACCACAGAGCTGCATTTTACAGCTCTATGGAACATACAGAAGACAGTGCTCTTCTTTGTATAGCGGTTAGTTTCGATTCAGAAGTATAGGGATATAACAACGAGACCAAATTGGTTAAAAATTCATTTACTATGACTAAGCTACTCATTTGGAAATGCTATCATAGCTTGATAAGCATATCTATGCCCGACAAACAAAATGACACCAAAAAGGTTTTGCCACCTCAGATGGTACCAATATCTGGCCTGGCCCATGGACTAATCGGGGAACATTCGTAAACCACGAACAGCACCGGACAGCTGATATGTGCATCGAAGCATACTCTCATCGGTATTACACGGTAAAAAAAAAAAAAAAAAAAAAAAAAAAAAAAAAAAAAAAAAAAACTGACAAAAAATCTGGTCGGGAAAGGGGTAGCCAGACCGCTAGTTTATAGCACAAACCCTTGCTGGTTGTTTAGCTGCCTGCGTCAAGACTACACTTTGCCATAGGCCCTGTACTGTAGCGTCTCCCAACAGTCCAAGGGACAGTGTAGTTTGCAGGCACAAACCCTTGTTGGTCGTAATAGGAGTCTGCATGTGCCAAGACTAATACACGTACCACTGCACTGCAGCCTTGAGAAGCTACAACACAGGGCCTATGGGGCAGTGCCGAAGTGGTGCATACAGTAGTCTTGGCGCAGACTCCTCTACGACCAACAAGGGTTTGTGCCTGCAAACTAGGGACAGTGCCAGTTGAGTGCATGTAGTATAGTCTTGGTGCAGACTCTGTTACTCCCAACAAGGGTTTGTACCTGCAAACTACCCGGTATACCCTGGGACCCAGGGTAGTTTGCAGGCAGAAATTGACCAGGCACAATAGAACACAAACACACACACACACACACACACACACACACACACACACACACACACGCAGGCACATACGCTCACACATTCCTTTATGTAAATACATACCGGTATACAAAAAAAATGTCACATATAGGGTATACAGACATGATACCTTGCACATGATAAATGTCAGACCTACTTTAAGAAGTTCATACCTTTTGATTATTTTACATGGATGCTATCAATGGACATTTCAGCAGGGACACTAGAGAGAATTTAAAATTTGTGTGAAATTGTGTCATGTTTTTTTTTTATTTTTTTAATGTTTTTATTGAACAATAATAACATATGCACAAAAATAGGTATAAACACACTTGACGCAACAAAATTGTGTCATGTTTTACTGGCCACACAGGCTGCTTATCCTATACAGTGTATCTATTATAATATGTATATGCCACAAATAGTTTTTTCAAATAATGCAAAAAAAAAAAACACCCTTCGTTGTCTACTATACAGTATGATGTATGACTTGATGTGTAATTGCCACAGTTAATGGCAACTAAATCATAAGCATGAACTAAATTGTGGCTGTATATGACTCCCTGCAAGTTTATTTTCTTTCTTCTTTTTTTTCGGGGGGGGGGGGGGGGAGGAGTATACAACTGAGTATCTCATAAATGAGTAGTTGACCAAAATGCTGATATAAAGAGAACACAAAAAACAGTCACTGCACATGCTCTGGGCATGCATGCTATAGTTAAAGGGGAAATTGAAGATGAAGCTAGCGTTTCATTCAGTTGGTAATTTGACGTTTCAACTTGGTGAGTAATGTCCAGGGCTAATGGCAATCATAAACTATGTTTGCAGTATGTGACACCACAAGTTGAGTTTTGTTTGTGTGGGGCTGGGGAACTGAAGATAATGTATCTCCAGAAATAAGCAGAGACTCCAACCCCAATCACCTTCTGATCTGGAGATTCTCCCGCCCGAGACCCCTTGCAACGGCGGGAGACTCCAAGTTGATGTGTGCGAAGCGCGAAGTTCCTAGGGTTCTAGATGTTCTGTGGTGCTATCTAAGGCTTATTTTTTTCAACATACGATATAGCAATAAGTAAGAAATCATTTCCACCGGAAGACACAGACCCAGGGCGGGAGAAATCAAATCTCAAGCGTGAAAACGGGAGATTTTGCAAAAATGGGCTTTCGGCGGGAGATCTCCCGTCGAAAACGGGAGAGTTGGAGTCACTGAATAAGGAGTTGCCAAATTGCTGATGTAAAGAGAACACAAGTTAGATCAAGTTCACACTCTCAGCCTGCATGCTTCAAGTATATTCAAAGGGAGCTAGTCAATGCTTCAACTTGTTGTGTACTGACCAGGGTCAATGGCAGTCTTTGCAGTATGTGACACCACAACAACAAGTTGAGTTTTGTTTGTGTGGGGCTGCGTAACTGAAGATATTACAGCATTCTGTATGTTTTAAGGAAGTTCAGCAATACATGTACACAGTCTATGTAGAACACCATAATTATGTGTAAAGATGTATTATTGTCCAAAACAATGAGGTGACATGCACTACTGAGTTTGAGAACTGATGGATATTATTTCTGATTTTTTTTTTGTAATACATAAAGGGTGGTTTTTTTAATCAACCAAAACCTAAAAGAATTCTCATTTTAAGATTTTCAAAAGAATCATGTATGGATTGAGAATTGGAATTTGCATTTTAAATGCAAAAAAAAAAAGTCAGAAAAGGAAAAACTCCAAGCTGTATCCGACATTCTGTTATTAACATGAACTTTATCAAAGTTATGTTCAATGCTCTGATGATGATATCGTTTACTTCAATGTGTTATACAAATGGCATTTAGTGCTTCTGTGGTTGGTCTGAAATTGAAGTGTACTCACAATGAAAGGTTTATTTCAGCATTTTCTGAAAAGCTCCAATTGTGTCTCATAAGGTGAATACATAGTAAAGGACAAGTAGACGATGGGGCCGGTAAAACATGATACAAATTCACACAAATTTTTAATTTTCTCTAGTGTCCCTGCTGAAATGTCCATTGATAGCATCCATTCAAACAATCAAATGGTATGAACTTCTTATAGAGCTGACATTTATTGTGTGCACGGTATATCCTGGCTGTAGAACCTATGTGACATGTTTTGTATACCGGTATGTAAATTTTACATAAAAGGAATGTGTGAGCGTACGTGCGTATGTGCGTGTGTGTGTGTGTGTTTGTTTTTTTTTTCTATTGTGCCTGGTCAATTTCTGCCTGCAAACTACCCTGGGTTCCAGGGCATACTGGGCAGTTTGCGGGTACAAACCTTTGATGGGAGTAACAGAGTCTGCGCCAAGACTACTACATGCACTCAACTGGCACTGTCCCTCAGACTGTTGGGAGACGCTACAGTACAGGGCCTATGGCAAAATGTAGTCTTGATGCAGACACCTGAACAACCAGCAAGGGTTTGTGCCTACAAACTAGCAGTCTGGCAACTCCTTCCCCGACCAGATATTTTGTCAGTTTTTATATTTTTATGATGTACACCCATAGGACATTCTTTTAGACCAAGTTTGGTTCATGGGCTCCATGGGGTAAATTACACCCTCCAAGGGCCCTTTTCGGGGGGGGGGGGGGGGGGGGTCCCTGGGGGCCCAACCCGCCCTCCGGGACCAGGCTGACGCACATTTTGTTACTGAGGAGGGTGGCCCCAGCAACTCTGAGGGGTCAAACCTTTTGGGCTTGATGGGGTAAATTGAGTAGTCGCTAGCTCTCTGGCTATTACACAGAGATCAGCGGCAAAGCTGTATACAGTTCGTTACGGGGAATCTCGAATAAATCTGAGCCTTGCCAGCCTTCTCACTCCGTGGTATCCCTTACAGGGTCTTTAATGAAAGGAGGAAATTACACAGAATATCTTTCAAATAAAAGACTAGCACTTTACCGAGTGTGTGATCGGCTTGGGCAATATAAGTTCATACTTTCCTTCATTATCTTGTCTTCAGATTTTGTTTGAAAAACGGTATATGATTAAGTATAGATTGAGATCATTTTTTTTAAGCTGGTGTAATGAAGTGTTCTTAAATGTATTCTGTATCAATGATTATGACCACCTTTCGTGTTCTCCTTACCTCAGCTATCACCAAGCCATCCTCAGGCCGAGAGTAGCTGGCCATGGCAAGGGCGCCCAACATGTTGTTCTCTCCATCGCTGCGGAACTCGGATAGCGGAATCTGCGAGCCAGTGATGACAACAGGCTTGGAGAGGTTGTCGAGCATGAAAGACAGAGCCGACGCCGTGTAGGCCATCGTGTCCGTGCCGTGTAGGATCACGAACCCGTTGAAGACGGTGTAGTATCGTAGGATATCCTCTGCCATGTGCACCCAGTCCGCGGCGGCGATGTTACTCGAGTCCTTGATAGTCTCCCACTCCAACATGCTGTAGAGAATGTGGCTGCCATCCTGGTTTCTATGGATACCATCACAACGGTGAAGAGTTTAAGCATTATGACGTAATCTCCACAAGACCTTGACAAGTTTACATTATTGGGGTTATCCCACGAGACGGACATCCACGAGTCATACAGCCCACGAGAGTCCATGAGTCATATAGCCCACGAGTCATCTCGACCCATGGGTCCAACATTATAGGCAAGCAAGGCACACGAGTTCGATACTACAGGCAAAAATGGGCCAACGAGTTCGACATTACATCACCGGGTTTAATGTGTCGGTCTCGTGGGCTTTGTTTGCCTTATAGTGTCGGACTCGTGGACCTTGTCAGTGCCTAGTGGCGGAATCATGGGCCTTTAAATCGTTTGCCTAGTGTCGAGTTCATGGGCTGTATGACTCTTGGTTGTCGAATTCGTAAAGTGCAGCATCCACACTATTGGCATCTTAAACGGTCAGAAACATCTGTCGGTTAGGCTCTACAGAAGTCATTCGTAAAAGTGCTTCCCCAATAGCTGTTAATGGTGATAATAATGCCAATGTTTTATAATCATCATTAATTGAATCGTCATTAAGTTATCAGTCATAACGAAATTATTTCCGGCAATGCACATTACATCTTTGATTAGAATGCAATATATGTATTTACCTCACTGTGATTATTGTGTTATCTTGACTCGGAAAGAGTTCAGGGAGAGGTAAGTTAAAGGACAAGTTCACCTTCATAGACATGTGGGTTGAGTGAATGCAGCTATATTCGTAGAACACACCAGTGAGAGTTTGAGCAAAATCGGACAATCCGTTAAAAAGTTATGAATTTTTGAAGTTTCTGCTCAGTCACGGCTGGATGAAAAGACTACTATAGCTTGTGATGTCACATTAGTACAACGATATAAAGAAAGAATAAAGAAAATTCAACATATTTCCATTTTTCTCGCATAACAAAAGAACACTCAACTTCTCTCTTTCAGAAGGCAGGGGGAATAATATTACCCTTAACATACGTCAGTAGCAAGTCAAAGAACTGTGCACTTTATTCAAAAAGTAAAGTTTTGTGAAATTCTCTCTTTATTTTCCTTATATAGTTGTACGCATGTGACATCATATACTGTAGTAGTCTTCTCTTCCAGCAGTGACTGCGCAGATACTTAAAATATTCGTAACTTTTGAACGGATTGTCCAATTTTCCTCAAACTTTCACTGATGTGTTCTACTAATATTGCTGCATTCTCTCAATCCTTATGTATATGAAGGTGGACTTGTCCTTTAAGATAGGATGACTATAGACACAGCCAAAGTGAAGTTCAATTTATCGAATCCATGGTATGCAGATTAGTATTAGATATCCTCTATTTATTGTCTGAAAAGATCGAAAAATATCAGCCCTTTTTGTAATGACATTGACATCCCAATCAGGTATCGGTTGAGGTATTGAGGGTAATTACATGAGATCAAAAGTGCTGAGGCCCTCGATACTGTCCGCTGGCTTGCCGTACACTGTGGGCGTTTTGCTAATGAAGTCTGGCAATAGTGTTTCACTGGCACCAAGACTGCAAACACGGAGGAGAAATATTCATTTAGTCAAGGACATCTGTACGACTGCATCTACAAACACACACACAAACACACACACATACACACACACACACACACACATACACACATACACACACACACACACACACACACACACACACATGTATGCATGCATACATCTATGTAATTGATATATTGCATTGCAAACGCCATATTCATGTTTCACTGCTAATACCGCCGTGCATGTTAATTCATATCAGATTGCTGTTGGTGTTGGAGTGCATGCTAATCTATGTAATATCGCTGTTTTTGCTTTATCATGATTTTGTTCAAGTTTTATTACAGTTGGTTGCTTTTCGTTATGTTGATTTCCAAATGCCCTGAAGGAGACCCGTCAAGATGTCGAAAGCTGATGGCATTAAAAACATTAAACTAACGCTACGTCCGATGGCTACTTCTTCCAGAGCGGCACAGTTAAAGAGAGAGTGGGAGAGAGAGAGAGAGGGAGAGAGAGAGAGAGAGAGAGAGAGGGAGAGAGAGATGAGAGGGAAGGAGGGAGGGAGAAAAAAAGAAGGAGATAATTATAATGTACTAAGAAAAGAGTGCTTCCTATTGACTCACCTCCATTCACTTTCTTCATCCCAATCGTTCCACCAGTGTAGATGACAAGAATCTTAGGAGTTTCTTTGGTTTCCATGGTTACACTGTTCACTGCGGCAGTCATCCCAATATTACGCCTCGTAAACTTACTGTTTAAAACAAAATATCAATTAAAGATACTATTTGAATGATAAAGGTGGTTAATTTTACGTCGACTATCTCAATACTCTGTAACTCTTGCGATCTTTTTAATATACACAGATTCAATTAAAATAACATTTCATTCATTTCATTTTATTTATTTCATTTCATTTCATTTATTAAGTTCCACACATGTCACATTTGTGACATACATCTAAAGATCAATGGCTAGTAACAGATGATTTGAAAATTCAGTGTATGCAGACTTTAAATAATATTTCATGATACAAAATGGATTTAAATCAGTGTAGAGTATGTCACACTCATATTGGATAATTAAGATTATGTGCGGGGAAACCATAGAAAAGCAGATGCTTAATTGTACGGGTAGATCCCCAGGAAAAAAAGTCAAACGTAATCACTTACACACACATGCACACACTGCACGCACGCAAGTGCATCTAGACAAGCATGCGTGCACACATAAACCCACAACAAAGAGAACAGAAAGAGAAAACACCAACAAGACTGTCATAGGGACAGCATCAAGAGAAAACTAGAACCGGAATTTGTCAACACTGACAAATTAGGTGATCCGATCTCTTCGAAAATCAATGATTTGAGTCCTGATCCAAATATTCATGACCATACAGGTTTCATCTGTGTTGACGGGACATTGGCCGTGTGATGTTTGGATTCTCATTTAGAAAAGGGAGTGAGACCTGCCATCTTTGGTACCGAATTCCGTATACACTAACGGAAATACAGAATGAAGTATATTTGACCTTTGACCTCACTTTACACACCCAAGATGGCGTCTAAGCAAAAAGTGATTATTTTATGAAATGATTCTTGTAACATGGTCTTTGCGTGTGCAAAATATGGGAAAGATAGGACAGGTATTCACCAAGATACAGGATGAAACATTTATGACCTTTGACCCTAATTTACATACCCAAGATGGTGTCCGATCAAGTAGTTGTTATTTTATGAAATAATGTACGTGACATGTACTAAACATGTGCAAAATATGGGATTGATAGCCATTGCTGTTGTTCATCTACTGCACAGAAAGTAGTAGAAAGAAAGAAAAAATAAAGAAAAAATGATGTTATTTTATAGAAATTTGAAGGAGAAGCATAAAAAATCAGAAAAAGATAAAGTAAGGAAAGAGAGATTAAGATTAACTAAAGAAAAAGAAGAAAAAAAGTGTTTAAAAAAATTAAAAAAAAATATTGGCAGGGGTGAGCCTCGAACCAGGCACCTTAGGATTACGAGTCGGATGCGCTACGCAATGACCTATTTCATTCTCCATAGGCCCTGTGTATTAAGCAGAATGACGCTGCATCGAAGCCTCGTGCCATTTTTAACCAAGTTTTTCGACGTCATGCCGACATCGTATGAAAAAATGGAGGGCACAATACGATAGCCCAAAGTCTCAGCTACAACATACTAAAATCTGGGAGAAATTTACCGAAGCATAAGTGAGCTAGTGCTCGAAAAAGAGAGTCATTTCAATTTTCACTGCCAGAAAAACTGCTCTCCCATAGAGATAACACGTAAACTGGTCAAATTTGAGAATATTACTTTCAATCCATTTTTACGAGGTGATGCCGTCATCCAATCAAAATGTTGTAAATATATTAATGAAAGAAAATTTAATAAGCTACAACATACTGAAATCTTGGAGTAAATTGGCAAAGGATAAGTGAGATACGCTCGAGTGAACTTGAAATCTGATGACGTCATTTTGAAAATTTACTTTTTTTAATTTATTAAGAAATTTGAAATCTTTTAATCATTTTGCCAGCATCGCCAACCCATGAAATAACATGTCCAACTCATCAGCTTTCAGAATATGTAAAGAAAATGGGGGGTTACCGTCCATCCTGACGAGTAAAATCGGATTTAAAATTGGCGGGTTTTTTTTTTTTTTGGCATCGTTGCACTGTATATCGCCATTGACGCGCGCGCGGAATTTCAACTTTGACGGGCCTGTATGACGTCATATCGTGTCGGATTGACTTGAAACTTGGTAGATATATTTCTTGACATTTTAGGCATCCGATAAGTGTAAAAAAAACGGGAAATTTCTATTGCATATGAGCTGTGTGTGCGAATATGCGCGCGCGCGTACGCGTCCGTTGAATTTTTTAAATTTTTCAAAAAATGCTTCAAATGCTCCGAAACGTGTGCAAAAAAATTTTGAGCTCGATTTGAGCATACAAATATTTCAACGCGCGCGTACGCGCACGTTTTAAGAGAAAATATGAATTTTGAGAATATGAGTAGAATGCGCATAACTTGAAATATAGTTGCACTGTGTATCCCCATTGACGCACGCGCGGAATTTTGAATTTGACGGGCCCGTATGACGTCATATTGAATCAGATCGACTTGAAACTTGGTAGAAATATTCCTTGACATTTTGGACATCCGATCCGTGTGAAAAAGTTGAAAATTTCTATTTCATATTAGCTGTGCGTGCAAATATGTGCGCGCGCCTACGCGTCCGTCCAATTTTTTCAATTTTTCAAAAAATGCTCCAAATGGTCTGAAACGTGTGCAAAAAAATTTGAGCTCGATTTGAGCATACAAATATTTCAACGCGCGCGTACGCGCACGTTTTAAGAGAAAATATGAATTTTGAGAATATGAGTAGAATGCGCATAACTTGAAATATATGTGACGTAAATTTCATTGAAAAATTCCATTCCATTGATGAGATATGATTGAGAATGTGTTTTCATATAATGACGTCATAGTGACGTCACGGTCGACTGATCACTATGATTTTATTAGACCCGTCGTCTTTGGGACATGATACATATATGGTATAAGTTTGAAATTGATAGGAAGAACACTGTCTGAGCTAATCGATACACAAATTTTGTCCAGAAATAAAGAAAGAAGAAGAAGAACCACCAACAAAGAATCCGTACAGATACAGAAGGTGATCCGAGAGGATACTCTGATCACCTAATAATGTGGGTGCCTGTGTGCTGGGCTGTGGCAGACAGCCACAACACAACCCAAGCAACACACACGTCTGCCAAGCAGACAATAAGGCTGAGAGGTCATAACCTATCCAGCTAGCATCGTGCGACTCTCTTGTCTTCATTGTCACAGATAATATACATTCAGTTGTAGTTACATGTAGTGTTATTGTACACAATACATATATATAATTGGTCGAGTCTTTGTATCTACATAGCCTATATAATAACTTTTGAAAAAAAAAATCATCAAATATCTATAACAACAGGGAAACTTCCTGTTATAATTCAAGTAGATAGCTCCCTGTAGCTGTTTGATAACGTCCTACAATTTGTCATCAAAATTACTTTAATGGCAGTGTAATGCTACTTTGTTACTGGCATGAACACTGCACTTTTCGATAATATTATGATTAATCTATATATATATATATATATATATATATATATATATATATATATATATATATATAGATATGTGTGTGTGTGATATGTGTGTGTGTATGTGTGTGTGTTTGCGTTTGTATCTTGTCCTTAAATCAGGTTCCTTGATTTTGTTTTTGTTTTTGTTTTTGGAGGGACTCCATACTGAGTGTTTAAAAACGTTGAGTTTTTGAAAAGTCACCTAAATTAAAGAAATGTGACAGTTAAAATGCACAATCAATTTCTGCACAACATAATTTCACATCCCTTTAAAAAGTGGCTATACTGATTATCCAAGCATAATATTATATTTTCGCAGATCTTTTAATGTCATATGAAAGAATAGACCTTCAGTCATCTTTTAAACGTTTTCTGAAAGCAATACATTATTTTTTTTTGAGGGGGGGGGGGGGGGGGGCTTTCCAAAGCTCTTTTTTTTAAGGCTCCTTCAAAACATTCTAGTTCGATTAGAAATTCTAAAGACAGGCATTTGTTACAAACCTGGGACTGTATAGTTACAAAGTCCTACTAGCCTACCTTAAAACTGCCCCAATTTTTACACGTGGATGGACAATCTTTCACGTCTGGCTCCAGAAAGATTTGGAACCAACGCCTTCATTTCATACAAAACTAAATCGAGAATATAGATATCTGTTACACAAAGATATTCAAAAGGTTTGTAATGAAAAAAGAAGCTTTTGTTCAACTAATGTGAAATTCATACATGGCAACAGTTCCATATCCCTCTGCTCATTTCTACACTGCAAGAGGTATGTAGGCCCTACCCTTTCTTTCCTCTGCCAAATACGCGGTACTTTATTCAAACGGAACTCCTGCATCAAAGAAGAGATATAACTGGAATGTAAAGTTACAGGTTGGATGGCACGCATGAACGCCAAATGAGTTGACCCTTTTTCCTGGTAAAGCACATCCGGGTCTTAAAGGTCCTGTTTACCTTTGGGAGCAGTGATTTAAAAACATTTGAAGATGTCACACTTGATGCATATGTGTAGGTCTGTTGTATCACAAAACATCCTACCATATAAAATTTTCGCAATAAAGCCTAAAATATAAGGAGATGTCAGTATTTGTCTTAATAAACCATAACTACGGACGGGTTTAGTCTGGAAACATTTTTGTTATAACTATTGTTCACAATTTGTGTATTTAACAGTACTTAACATCGATAATACGGATTTGAATTTTACAGTAGTTGTTTCTATCCTACCTCACCATTTCAGAACTATTTTAAAGCACTAATGATGGGTTTTCGTTTTATCTGCAAATGGTAAATTATGCCTTTAAGCAGTGTTAAGTCTTCTCAAAGAAGACAAGGACCGTTCTGCAGTGGCAAACAGACACATACACTCAAAAGTTTCTCTACCTACAGCAGAGATTTCTAGTTTGCTTAGATGACTTATCGAGGACTCTCGCTACATCTCTTGTATTGTCTACAGCCTAACCTTCACAGAGAACACGGATAAACTTTATACAATCTTTTCACAATCGGTGAAAACCTTCAAGCACTGAAAGAGACCATTTTACGAATTCTTTTCAAAAGTGGAAATGCAGGATACAGATGATAAGATCACAATGTAAAAGTTTTGTTTGTACTTTTTATATGACATTCCTGGGCCTTTCATAATGACGAAATCAGCCTTTTGAATGGGCATTTTGTAGGTAAGAAGGATGGCGTCCTTGGTAATCCGTATTGAGAATGATCATGACAATATTGTTCTTCAATTCTCCTTAAAAATGTATTCATCCGAGCGCAATTTCCAAGTTTAGGAATAATAGGTCATTCATATGTATGAAAGGCTGAAAATCTTTATCATGAAACTGCAGCGTGGCAGGATGTGTTTTGACCTGATTTTGAAAGAAAAAAAAAAATCAGTATTCATTGATTCCAGTGGTGCAAAATAATGTCGCGCAATATACAACAATAGATGCACAGTATTATTGAAACTGAACGCAGGTCATGATTTTAAGATATACAGTATGTCCCCCAAAAATACAATCAGATTTTCACATTGATAACACCCAATATGATTAAACTATCTAAATGCTACTACAGGGTCTTAGAATATAACACCTTAGCTCTATTTTGCAGAAAACCCTATTCAATTTGGTTAAGCGGTCACAGAGACATGTGGATTCTTGTAAAGCATGTCATGAGTCTGATTCTTCCGAGTTTAGCACTTCGATGCTCTTGTGTGTGAATACAAATTCCATGGACAGAACTTGGAGGGAAGAGATTCTGATTCTCGATATCCTCTACAAAATTCCCCATTTCTCTTTGACCACTGAAGCAAATCGAATATTTTTTCTTTGTAAGATATGGGCAATGAGTTATAGTTTCATACCCTGAATTTTTATTCAGATTGAGTCACTATGAAGTATTTGTAAAGATATCATTGCGGAGGGTACCGTCATGACCGTTGTATTTTTTTTTTAAGGGGGGGGGGGGACATATGGTAGAGTTTGTACGATGTAGATTCATAAATGGGATCATGCTGGCCTCATTGAATTCGATAATCTACAACATGGTATGATATGTCAAGGAGCTGATAATCTACAACATGGTATGATAATTATGTCAAGGAGCTGATAACCTACAACATGGTATGATATGTCAAGGAGATACTGAAACTGGCAAGGGTGCATCCTAGGCTGAGTTTGTGGAGACCATCACACTCATGATACTGCTACATGCTTATAACCCCTATAACCGCAGACCACGCACAGGTCATTGCACAATAAAAGTTAAGTAAAGTTACCTGTCTTGTATCAGCAAGACTTCTTTCTTCTCTAGGTAAGAAGCAGGCATCAGATGATAGGTTTTTGCCCCCCCCCCCCCGCCCCCACTCCCAAAAGTCAGGAGCGCTGCAAGCAACAACTGCTGCTGAAGCGACTATTCAATTCAATTCAATTCAGTTCATTTCAATTCAATTCAATTCAATCCAATTCAATTCAATTCAATTCAATTCAATTCAATTCAATTCAATTCAATTCAATTCAATTCAATTCAATTCAATGAATGCCTAGCTGGGAATTAAGTATGTATTATAGTGCCACGTAATTTGGCTTTCGCAGTATATTTAATTGATTATAGGATCTCAATGATTGTCTAGATATCACTGCAATAAAAAAAAAATGTGGTTATGTGTATAGGTAAGAATAAAAGTCATACTCTCATACTGTCATGTTTAGTGACGCAATAAATCAAGATCCCTGTATAGCATCGGACAAGATTGGTTTTAGATAAACCAAGCTATACTACAGAAACCTGGAGAAGATGATATATTTTGCAAGCTATACCTACCCTGCCTCTTAGAGCCTTTAACTTAACCAAGCAGCAGTACCTTAAAAGCAAACAACAAAAATGATTGTATAAGATTTGTTTTGAAATACACTAATATCTACAACTTTATGTCTCTATACAAGGACAATTTGGAACTTTGGCCGTAATGGAATACGAACGCAAATGTGTGCAATTTTTTGTTCGTTTGATGGCTTTCTTTTTATAGCGTTCTTGGCCCCATGTGATTGATTCTCTGTCATGACCCTTGCTTTCTTAGAATCACCAAAGAGGGCGTCTTTTGACTAAAGATAATTCCCCCGGAATAATGTCAAAACATAAGAAGTAAAACCAAAGCAATGATTTATGTCTTTATGTCTTACAACCAATGACAAACACCTCAAACATTCGACGATAATGCTGAATGCATAGAACGTAGGAATATTTTTTTCTTTTTATCACTGCTACACCTAAATCAATTCGATCAACATTTTAGATCAAAAGAGCCTTGTTCAAAATGTTATGATGCTAAGAATGTGTCTACTGTGATCAAAGAGAAATGTGACTGAGCTTTAAAGAGTTTTGAAATGTGTATCACTAAAATTGTTGTTCACATTGGTTGATTGATGACATATGCACACTTTGATGTCAATCTCTCAATCGATTTCCATAATTTTTATACCTAATGTGATGCATTTTGTCTTTTCGTCATTTCTTGATGCTAATGTATTTATGTTTATCGTTTGATGATGTTATGTATATTATCATAGGTTATCTGTTTCTTTCTGATGAATTTAAAATAGTTATATGAATTTGAAGAGAATTATTGTGGTATGTTTGTCTATTTTTCTCAAGTTTTGTGAATAAAACTTTTAAAAAATTATAATTGCAATCAGACGTCTTTGAAAAAAATGAATAATAAATGAATTAGCACATAACTCATCTGTCTTCTGAGTCTACAAACAAAATGTAGTCCCTCTAGATTCTCCGGATAGCGTGTCAAGATCTTAGTTGTCAAACCTTACCTTAATCCTCTTCTTCTCAGACCCGAAGAAGGTCGGGAAGGAGAGAACTTTATCTCGTCTCCTCCGGGGCACTTTTAAAATTAACCGCAGACTTGCCATAACCTCAGTACACACTTAGATTTAGACCATCCCGCGGTCTATGTTTGAGCATGCTTTACAATTACTGCTTTATTTGCTAGTTTATTCATGTGTTACAAATTGTCCCGTTTACAGTGTATTCATACTCTGTAATGAGTAATAATGATATACCTAAAAATTGAAAAGCATATCCGCAGGCCATTAGTGGCACGGGGTTTAAGATGAATCTTGGGTATTGTTGTCCCACTGTTGATAATGGCGGACATTTTTTTTTTTTTTTTTTTTTTTTTTTTGCGCTTGAAGCCTTTGTGTTAGCATGTATTACGAGTAGGTTAAGTATACAGCTGTGTGTTTTGTACAGATGCAAATCGAATCGTACTACTATCGTGCATCCTCAATTACATTGTATATCCTGTCCCATATACTGCACAATACATACATACATACATACAATTTCTATAGCGCCGTTCTCCACTTTGATTAAATGCTCAAGGCGCTTTACAATTGTACATCAAAGCAAACAGACTGAAGATACAAGTACATCACAGTAATAGAAGAAGGATGAAGAAGCAGAAAAAAAAAGACATGAAAGTCTGTGTTCAAAAGACACTGGTCTTCAAAATGCACTGCTAAACAGATATGATTTTAAATTACTCCTGAAAGATGTTATAGAGCTCGAGTCTTTCAGCTCACGAGGAAGTGAATTCCACAGTGTTGGTCCAGCGTGAGCGAAAGCTCGTTCCCCCCAAGATTTCCTAGAAAACGGAATATGTAAGAGACCTGAAGTTGAGGATCGAAGAGTTCGTGAAGGTTGGTATTGACGAAACAAACAAACATTGTACTCAGCCAAATTCTCAGCCATATCGAGAGAACAAACAAGGAGTAAGTCGAAAATAAAGTAAGTTACTAGAATTCCACCAAAAATGGTATCCGATAAATTGTGCTTGAGGGCCGCTATCAAAAAATATTCTCAATTCCAGTGACACTTCAGGTTAAAATCCCTGTAGAGTATCAGACGAGGAAGATTGGTCCTGTATAAACAAAGCTAATATAAGATCCTAGAGAAGAATAGAACGATGGTATGGGTTATGCACTTTACAAGCTACAATAAGGAGATGTGCATTTTGGACAAGCTTACTTACAGACATTAGTAGTGTCTTTGCAAAATATATATCGCAAAAAAAAAAAAACCTAATATGGGTGTTATGTCATGATGTCTCGATGGAACAATTTTAAACTTTGGCTATATAGGGTAAATTTCTTCTCATCATTACCCTCTCATGATAACCGCAGTGTACCGTATCTTTATAAAATCTATGAATTCGAATATGAAACTAAATGCATTATTATGTTCAGGGTTTTTTTTTTTTTTCTCCATCCTGCTAAATACATTATAGGTCACGTATGTAGGTTTCCTGGGCTGCCACGTGTTCAAGCATCCGCTTATAGTGGCAGTCCTTCTTCTGTATAATTTCTTAATAGGTAATTACTTGCATTTTTTTTTTTTCTTGGAATAAGCGAAATTGGCATCTTTTGGCTGAAAATGATAATCAACCCATACAGGAAGGAAGTCAAAATATGATAAAACCAGAGCCATGACGTACGTTGTACATCCAATCATAATCGCCTCAGTGGGTGATAATGCTAACATGCATAATGCATAACATGCATAACATGTATGAAACAGCTCGATCTTCTTCTTTGAAGTATAGAAACCCCCATTCCAAATGTTATTATTTTGAGCATATGTCAAAGTAGCATCGACATTTTCCCCCTTTTTTAAGTGTTCCTGATATTAAACCTAACTAAGCCCCCCCCCCCATTTCGCGCAATTTCTCACCATCGCAAAAAGTTACCGCACCACTTTTTTTTTAGAGTCTCCCAAATGTTTTGACACCAAATTCACGTTGTTTTGAAGTTACGCATATGTATATCAATTTACACATAGTGATTATACTCAATAGCAGACACATAAATGCACACACAATCTCGTCATGGTCTTAATGGCCAAGTTCGACAAAGATTATCTTTTTCCCAAACAAATCAACGCATTACCCTGAAAACAAGATTACACAAATGATCTCTCTTTCCTCACACACTACATAGTTATTCAGAAAGAAGCAGACATCCAATTATGGTATATCACATTATCAAACCATCGGAACCTTACCTTTATATGGTCTGAGCTGAATTCCGGATTGCAGGTTTCCTCAGGACCGAGGTTTCAGTCAGGAGCCAGGAACAAACAAGTGACTCGAGTTCAAGATATTCCATATTTATGTCTCAGAAACAATGTAATTTTTACATCCTGGTCACAAAGAGATATGAATATCAAGCTCAAGTTTATGCCACACTCGTCCCCCTCATTGGTTGTTGTATTACGTCCGGATTACAAACTCCACTCAGCCTTGAATACAGAACTAGAGTCAACCAATAGCAACTCTCTATAGGGATCGCTAGTGGTGGTTAGCTTCAGAATTCCCCGAAAGAAAGATCATGATGTCATAGTACAGTACACACCGTCGCGAGATTAGCTTTAAACTGTAAAAGGGGAATGGAACCTAAATTTATATGTGTATTGAGAGAACGAAGTGATGAAACTAGAACTCAACTGTGAAGTTCGAGGAAACTCGGGCAATCCATTGCCACATCAGTGACGACGCATTAAAATGTGAAGAGAATTCAACACACATTCTCAACATTATTTAGTAAATATCATGAAACTTGGCGTCACACATAATTTCTTGATTATGCTATTATATGTGTATACATACATGTATTTCGATTATGTATATTACTTTTAAGCACATGTTTTGTACATGTACACTTATATATTCCTGAGAATATTTCTGTGATATTAATGTGACTAACAAAATACATGGCGAGGGAACATGCAAGTTATGCTGAGTCGGGGGGGGGGGGGGGGGGGAGGAGGTGCATTTCAATGTCTTTTGTTAAACTTTTCAGTACCTTAGCAATGATTGACAGATGAGGTCATCTGAGGAATATTGGTTTTGAAGGATTTTTTTTTTTGGCGTTCCCAAGTAATCTGAAGAAAAATAGAAAAAAAATCATTACAAATGTATGGAATATGTTTCTAGATATTCGTTCCACCGCAAAAGAGATGTTGAGGGTATCACAAATCAACACAAATCAACATGCATTTGGATTTCAGGGGCCCTTTAAGGACGGGCCTCGTAATCACCGGCCCGTGACTGACAACCAACTAACGTTTAGATCATTATAGTAGTCGGCGACCAGTCGGTGACTAGTCGCCGCCTATAGTTTTCGCTTATAACGCGACCAAAGATTAGATATCAATAAAACCTTCGGATGGGTTATGGACCCCGTATTCACCGGCCGCGGCACTGCAACGACGATATGTTTTGTGCTGACATGTGCGCTGGCAAAGCAGGCAAGAAAGTTTGTGCGTGGCGCGTGCCTGGAAGGCAACATGGCGTTTCGTCAGCCGTTTTCAAGCGAAGATCGAGGCTTTATGGTCCTTACTTTAAGAGTGGATATGTAAATGTGTGCATATTATAGAACTTACATGCCACAATTCAGTTTGGACTAAAGCGCCGCATCTACGCCCCTATCACATTTTGCCAGATAGGTCAACCGTTCAAGAAACGGGCGACATGTGTTCATCCGTTGTTCAACGGATCGTTAGTCCGGTGGACAAAATGATGTAAAGTTTCCGTTTTAGAGGGGAGTACATGCACAGTCTATATGCTAGGGGCCGAATAAAATGAAGAAACAACGCACCTGGGGTGATTGTACGCAGGGTAGTGGAACGTGCGCAAATGCATGAGAAATGAATAATTATGAACCGCATGCCCTTGGGACAAAACGCACGACTAACAAACGGGTGACGCATAAAACGTAAATCGAACGTGAGAGATCCATTCATATGACGGCTATCGGGCTATAAATACAGCTGTACTTCCATCATCTTGGGTCGTTCTGGCTCTATTACCTCTACACTTCACTTCACATCTCATCAGCTTCCATCAATAAGCCAAAGGGATCGAAAGCAAAGACTTGGCTTTGTCCTCAATATGTGGCTTCTTTTGCTAGACTTTTGAAACTACTTTCTTCATTTTGGTCCCAAATATCACTTACATGCAGGTTCATCCAAAAGTTTCTAACTTTACACAAAGTCACTTTCATACATGCCCGGTGTTACTTAAAAATATCAAGAGTTCTCTGTGTTTTCTCTTTTCTGATTTTTTTCAGATGTTTTATTATGGTGATTAACAGCTGGATCAACATTGATTTCCTCAAGTAAAGACACATAATTATTCTTCATTGAACTCATCCAGTGCATTAGAAGATCATGAAGTCAAAAACATTTTACTGCATTCAAATATCAATCTCAAGTTGGGACATGGACTCAAGGTTTTAAGCAGTCTCTTTTTTCTCTCAAACAGTTTCTATGATACATCAATTCTAATGCAGACAACTAAGACGATTCATTTAGATTTCCTAATTCAATTCAATTCAATTCAAAGTCTATTTCATTTTTCGACAAAACATATAAGTTACACTTCTTTTGACAACAGAGAATAAGGTAAACAGAACCTTATGTATCGAAAAGAATGTAAAACAACTGAGGAGGACCTTATAGTTATTATACATTGTATTAATAAAAAAAAACAGAAGTAAAGTACATGTATAACTTTGCTTAAAGTGCGAAAAATGGAGAGACCCATTGAAAAGACAGAGCTTGTAGGATGTGGGCCCCTCTGAAGATTTCCTAATGCTATGTGAACGTTGTCACCATGGGTTTTAATTTTGATGACATAGATCTTCCACTCATTGTCTCATTTTGAACTCAAAGTTCACCACTTCTAGCATCAGAGCAATGGAAGTCATAACTTTTAGCCAATGAATATCCAACAATTTATCTCAGCCGATGCCCAGTCACATTGTATGTGCTTCATCGCCCCGTGACAGCGAATCTGATCAGGGCTGCATTTTTACTTAAATCACGAAAATTGAGAAAGACAATTTTTGCTACATCATTGCATACAAAGAAATGGTTATCTATATTACCATTTTATTGATTTCATTTACGATTTTTGAAAGGGTAGGGGTGTCAGAATCGTCATTCAAGAAAATACATAAGACAAGAGAAATATCATTTTAAAAAGTCTTCATATTTTTGAGTTGTGATTTTCCGCTGAAAGTGGGCTAACAAGCAAAATCCAAACAAAAACAAGAACAAAGTCCTCATATCTTTGCTACTACATCCATCCCACCTAAAGTATTTCATGCAAAAAAAGGGGGGATGCAAACATTAGATTCCTGTAAATAGGATGGGTGGGGGTGGGAAGAGAAAGCCCTCCACCAAGCTCCTCATCTAACCCCTTTTTAATGATCTTCTTAGAGAGAAAGAAAGAAAGAGAGAGTGTGTGAGAGAGAGAAAAAAAAAACAGACACGGATTAAAGGGTCTGCTGAAGTGTTTGTTGTCTCCGAGGGTTTCTTATTATAATACGGGAACCTGGTGGCCTATGTATTAAGTCTATGGGGATTTCAGAATTTAGTATGGAACGGGTTAAAACGGGTCGCGCGGGTTGGTACCATGTTACCGATGCCTGAAAGCATGTGTATACCACCAGCTACTACAGACTGCCGTGGAAAGACTATGCAGGGTTTTGGCACCCCATCTTCGTGCATACAATTCATTTACAAATTGGTTTTCAAACATCGCTCCGGCAACAAGTGCACGGTGCAGTCTTCAATATTGATAATGCTTGCAACCCATATTTGACGGGGCTCACTACTACAGGAAATGACTGCAACGTCCATCCCAAAGGAATTAACTATTTGCTTTGTATGCCTGCGGGGGGGGGGGGGTGCATGTTTACGTACATCGAAAGTATACTTGTCGGAATGAGCATGTATTTGTTATGATGACTTTACCGTAGGAGCCGCAAGTGTGCTTCTAATTTTGTATTTTCTTTTTTTTTTCATAGAGGGTTAAAACTATTGCAGTATTCAGGATGACGTTCATGAATTTCATGAGTTTTCAGCTGCTATACTGATTCACTGCGCTCATGGTGCGCTCCGTAAAACGAGAAGTGATCGGTAGTGTGTGACTGACACCAATCGAATGATAACATCAATGATAATTCAGTTAATTCTAAATGTTCATGAAGCATTATCATTTTTTCTCTTTCAGGGATGTGACTTGCACATCGCGAGGAAATTGATGATTCAAAAAATTTTATCAGCCGATGTGGTTCAACTCTGTTCTTTAGATGTATCATATCTATGTTCGTTTTGTTCTTGTTTTTTTATTGTGTGCATATGTAATGCAATGTATATCAACGCAGAGCTCCCTTGTAAATCAGGCCTTTGTGGAACTGAATGTTACTACCCTACTTTTAAAAAAGACTTGATAAATTAATAAATAAACTCACATGGTTTTTGAAACATGTGAAAAAATAAAGAAGTGGATAAACTGAGTAAGATA
Organism: Diadema antillarum; assembly: GCF_040938485.1. Taxonomy (NCBI): domain Eukaryota; kingdom Metazoa; phylum Echinodermata; class Echinoidea; order Diadematoida; family Diadematidae; genus Diadema; species Diadema antillarum. The sequence continues at coordinate 37,375 of NW_027272635.1, read as the reverse complement.
AATTGGCAATTGTTTCCCATGACAGCAAAATCAAAACAGAAACCACCATTTGAATTTTCGTACAGTATCCGAGTACCACTTAGATGGTAAAATGTTACGAGCATGAAAACAGACTCTTTCTGTGTCAGGTCCCACAAGTAAAAAAAAAGCAATGCAGAATAAATACCGTCCTTTCTCTTCTACTTGACCCTCCCTCATAGTGTAATAATAATAGTCACTCTGCATCACAAAACGATACATAAATTTTAATTTAAGGGCAGACTTTGTAAGGGCAGACTCTTTACAGATTTAAAATGATGCGTAGCTCAATTGATATGGACTAAAGATCTAAATACTAGAAAGAAAGCACACACCGGAAAAGTGTGAAGCGAAAAAAGAGGCTCTTACGTACATGATCTATTCAATTGGTTGATCTTTACCAAACCGTGCTATAGATATAGCTAAAGCTGAGCAATGAATGCGACAAAAAGGACAGGATACAAATCCCTGGAGCAACAACAATGAAGGGATTATCAGATTAAATTAAAATTGAGCATGCTCTTTTAACACATTCGGTCCATGATTAATGCCAACGCTCAAAGCAGTAGCATTATCCCTTCAAAAGTGATCAGACTTGAAATTGAAGAGTATGCAAAGGGTTATAAAAAAATGAAAAGGGGCCTCTAAAGTCATACCTAATCTCACTACTCTACCAAAAAAAAAAGTGTTGTAGAAAAAAATGCTGAAAATGCACGTTCCAAATCATTTTTTGATCCCAGAAGATATGAAAACTTAATATATTGACTTTGTTGACTCGTTTCACTCTTTTTTGAGTCTTCACGCAAAATCAAGGGGGCCGATTTTTTGTTCGTTTTGTGATGCACTTTCACAATCGGTTTAAAGAAAACCAAAATCCAAAGAGAATGTAGGTTGAATGAAAGCAGCAACATTAGTAGAATGCATCTGTGAAAGTTTCAGGAAAACCGAACAATTGATGTAAAAGTTATGACTTTTTAAATTTTTGAAGTTGAAACCGCTGGATGAGGAGACCATTAGATGTTTTGACGTCATCTGTCAACAACAATAGATTATAAAGATAATATAAAGGGAATTCTACAAAAACTAAAATTTCTAGCATAATGGAAGAGTGCTAGACTAATCGCTTTCAGAAAGCAAGGGGAATAATTGCTATCCTAAACCTTCCACCAAGGTTCTCTTCTAATCCCCACGGTTAAGCCCGTTCGGTCATGGGCTTGTAATCGTGATTGTATGTACTAATATAATATTGACTGGCCTCGAGGGAGATACCAGAAAATATTCTTTCAGTGGGGGCAATATTTATCTGGTATCTCCCTCAAGGCCAGTCAATATCATAGTTATTACCTATCCCCCAGGTACACTAGGAAAATATCTGAATACGGCTATACAATATGATATAGATCAAGCCACATTTGACTACCTGTAGATCATCACCAACATGTCGAATGATTAAAGAATTGTTCATCAATGTACATGTATATTATTCAAGTCCAACTTCCAGGATACATGTAGTTCAAACATCTTCAAACATTTGAACGTTTTTACACTTTATTTTTGCTTCTGTTTCAATTTGGAGAGTTGTAATAGCTGATGGTCACTGTGCGGTTATTGAGCACAAATGGACTAGTCACTGTAGGAAGCGTAGTGCTGCTGGAAGTGGCCGACCTTGTATGAGTTGATTTACCGGCGTTCTTCTGTGGTGCGTGTATTTATTAACAGACACACAGCGACGTCCTTGAATGTCTTCTCTTTGTGGTCGACCGGAATGTTTACATGTAAAGTGACTGGCGAGACCCGGATAATCGGGATATGCACGAATATCGCCCGCTGTCCTCCACGACCCTGCAAAATACCAACTGCAATTACCTCGCAAAACTACCTCGTATAGGTAATAATATGATATGGTGACTACCGCCGATTACCCTCCACCCCCACTCCTCGGTACCTCGCACCATTTACATCAAAATGCCAGAGGCCGCATCCGAGTAATTACTCCCAGAGGGCAATTACCCTTCCCCCCTCCCCGGCCAAACACTGGTTAGTGGTAAGGTTAAAGTAAAGATTAGGGTTGGGGTCAAAAGAGTTCTATGATTAGGGTTAGGCTTAGGGTTAGGAGTTTTGGGTTATGGTTAGGATTAGGTTCAGGATTAGGATTAGGTTCAGGATTAGGATTAGGATTCGGATTAGGACTAGGATTAGGAACGGCAAGCGCTAGAAATTGGTATCCCCATGGGGTGTCCAGTCTCGCCGCTGCTGTTTGTCCCTGGGATGGAAGTGTAAACCCGGTGTGTGGCCCCGAGAACTGAAGGGTTGATGCTGGCTGCAGATGTGGTTGTGCCTTCGATTAGGGCTTCCATGGATGATCTCACGATCGTGTCTGGTAACGAGACCCAGGTCGAGGATGGCCTCCATAGGTTAGAGGAGTTGATGGCCTGGACACGGATGAGGTTTAAGGCCAAGAAGAGCCGCACCTCAGTGTCAGTGCGGAAGGGGAAGGTGGTCGCAAGGAAGTTTCAGATTGGGTGAGAAGATATCCCTCAGGTCACTGAGCAGGGGGTAAAGAGCCTTGGGCGGTGGTATGAGGGAAAGTTGAATGATAGGCACCGAGGAGTTCAGATCTATGAGAAAATGGTGGAGTGGTTGAAGAGGGTGGACAGGACGCTCATCCCTGAGAATGCGAAGGTGTGGTGCTGGCAGTTTGGCTTGCTACCACGGAGGTGGCAGTATCCAGGGTTGAGAGGATGCAGCAGAAGATGAACTCGTACTACCGGAAGTGGTTAGGCGTTCCAAGAATGCTTACAGATCTGGCATTCTTTTGCAGATCAGGCAAGTTGCATTCGCCAATGACGTCAGTGGTGGAGGAGTTTAAAGCTGGCAAGGTGTAAGGCTAGTGATGATGATGAGGAAGGCAAAGGACCAGACAATAGCAGGAGTTAGTGTCATGGAGTGATACAATATAGTACGAGTCTCAAAAGTAGGGTCTGAATTATAGACTGTTAGCAAAGAGTTCCGGTCAGTCGTTCCACAAGAGAGCAGTTTGCTCAGCAGTTGGCCACAGCAGTACGCTTACAGTTTGGGTTTCTTGGACAATCTGAAGAAGTCCAACAATCCAAGGTATATCGGAAATCGTGCTTTTATGATTTGTGCACCATTTAAGGAACAAACAAAGCTTCCATGGTCAGAGAGTTAAGAAAGAGTAAAAAACCGTAAATGAGAAATAAGGTTGTGTATGATCAAGGTCAAGGTCATCGCCGTATACGCTGTACTAGCACTACGTATTAGCGTCTATTGTTCCGTGCATTGTTCAATTGTATTAACGTTCAGTGTAGCGTCCGTGGTGCATGGTCCGCGGTGTGGAAAGTGTAAGGGATAGTACAGTATTGGTGAAAATGAGAATCGGGCTTTTAACTTTTTGCGAGATACATGCGTACCAAGAAAACACTTATGAAATAGTACAGAGCATACCATTTTAAGAGGAATTCAAAGTTTATTTGATGAAAATCGGGTTTGGAATGACTGAAACATCCAAAAACAAAGTAAAACAAAGCGATCGTAATAAAGTGTGGGTCCCACACTTAAAACAATCGCTCTGTTTTGGATATCTCAGCCATTTCAAAACCAATTTTCATCAAATAAACGTTGAATTCCCCATCGCGAATTACATGCTCTTTCATATGTTAAAAAAGGTTTGTCATTATCTCACCAAAAAAAAAGTTAGAAACCTGAAATTAGGTCTCAACTAAAACTATACGATCCCTTTAATGAGAATACGTTGAACGTTTTGGACGGTCTTTGTAAAGACCTCTCCCTATTGGAGAACGTTCCGAAATTATAGTATTGTGAAAGCGAATCCGTGGAGTTTCAAACGGGTTTTCTGGTATTATGTATTGCTCACGTTAAAACGTAAAAGTTGGATTATATCTTTTCGCGTATGTATATCATTAAGGAATTTGTGTTAGGAACTCTCCACGCACGAAGTTCATGCGCGCGGAGGGATATTAAAGTTGAAGTTATAGTGATATGTCTAGCTGTAGATTCTTTGATAGTCTCATTTAAGACCACAAAAAGGGTTGCTAGGGAGAATCTAATGATCGTTGTTATTATTGCACAATTTGCGACAAAACGTCAATAGCAACGTGGCCGTTCCACGGTAAAAGGATCTATCTTGAAAATTGTGACTTTTTGTGACAACTTCAGGATCTACTTAATTCTAGGTGCTCTTTCCATTGGTGACATCGGCTTGTCTCAGACACGTTTCGTTTTTTTAGATATTTCTGATTTTTGTCTGTCCTAAGATAGAGATAAATGATCGGTGCTATCGGCGATGTCTTACACGGCAAAGCGGTCTATCTTCGAAGTTCGACCGTTTTACCGTAAAATTTCAGTGACCGTGCCGTCTAACTCGTAGTTGGCCGATTGCAACACGTTTGTAACAACGTGACCTACCCAAAGCGTCGCGTGTCTTCAGTTAGATTCATTAAGTTAGCCGATTTTCAAGCCGCGCGGCTGTCACGCGCGCACGCATGGCGCCTGGGATCGGCTTACCACTCATATTCCCATCATCAGTACGCACAGTCTACTGTACACAGTATCATCGACTAGCGACTAATAAGGCACGTATTCTGCTAAAAAATTAACTGAGTTTTAACCAGTCTTCGTTCTATTAAGTAGCTGCAATTTGAGTTTAAAATGGTTTAAAACACAAAGTTTAAACCTACTGTGGTGTGAGGTTTAATTTGTATTCTGCTATAAAGCCTAGCTTTTGTCTAGATCGGGTTTAAATTACACCTGCCCAGGAGGAGGTTTATTTCGAGTTTAATTCGAGTCTAACGATGGCTGAACAAGGCCGAGGCAGCGTTACCTATTACACCTACGCCTAGCGTGCTGGATACAGCTAGCCGACCACACTCGTGTATAAATACTAACAGTTAGTAGAAATCTAGTAGACCTAGTACAAATAATTGTAGATTATTTACGCTAGCTTTCTAACGTTAGACCTACAAAGAGAACGGCACTTTTAAAATAGTCTATTGCAGTCTAGTACTGGGTAGTCTAGTATTGGATGAGGCCTACGCCTGTCCTATCGATCCGTACGTAGAACGACTTAGTGCAAGCCTGATAGATAAGCCCAGCTGCTGGATACGTGCCCGATGCAATGCAATGGAATTCACTTTACATGATTACTCGTATGTTAAACTGCCTTATGACCAAACTTCATTGTTGGAAACATTTAACGTTAGAGTTAGACCTATAATGAAATTACGATGAACTCAATGTAGATCTGGTCTAGGTAGTCAGGAGACTAGAAATGAGGTCGATATCATATAGGCCTTGACTATAAGAGAATCTCTGTCGGTTTTGGACATAACAAAACAGCATGACTAACCGTTACAATCCTAGGATTAGTCTACAAACGTTAGATCTCTAACGTTATAGTCTATACTCGATATAACGACTTTGGTTGGGTGGAAGAATCTATGTAGCTTTACAAACTAACTGTTAATGTGAGACAGGGTTGTTAACAAACCACAATCTTTCGGGTGCTCAATAAGTGCATGCCTTCGAAGAAGAGCTTTTATTCAGGCCTACTTTCCTACCTCAAGGTCGTTTGGTTTATCAATCCATTCCAAATTCACGATTCGATTGACGGCCATGCCCCATCCAGCGAACAGCCGCTGTTTGCCACCGGCCCGCCGCGATGGCCGGCTGGCTGGCTATCAGCAGCTAGGAATAGCTCTACGCTTACCATGCGTATTCTGTTATGCAGCGATGTGCTCCACACACTGGTCGGGCTAGGACTAACAAAATAAGGCCTATACAGTCGTGACATGCAAAGATACAGCGTGCACTTATACCAGTAAAACTATACACAGTCCAAGAAAGTCCCACTCATATGGCTGACACGCTGCCAATTAAATATGTAATTTGATTTGTGGAGCGAAATTTACCGCTACTCTGAGAGGTAGAGTTTATTATTCCATTTACTAATACACCATGGTCCATCAATAATCATCTCCATGGTGGCTTGACCCAAGTCTGCAGACTCTAAATCGGGTTTAATCTAAACTAAATAATAATAACATAAAAAGACTAAATAACAGAATACAATTTAAACGTCAGGTCTACCTAAACCGTACGTTAGTCTGAAATTGGTTTAAACTTTGGTCTACAGTAGAACACGGGCCTCAGTCATTGACAGTCAGTTAGTCTGTTCACAGCACGTATACGTATGCAGCTGCAGGGAACAGCCCAGCCCCGGCCCTGTGCGGCTAGTGCTCACTCTGGTGGAGGCGGATCCGAGCTGAGCTCAACTAAGCAACCCTGCCTGAACTGACGTCGAAAATTGTCCAGATGATGTGATATTCGTTTGGTTCAGCAGTCAGTAGTAGCTAGCGCTATAGCCGCTAGTATACAAATGATGCACAGGATAGAGTGTGTTAGTGTAGGCGTGGTGCACTCGAGGGTATTTACAATTGTGAAACATGCACGAGGCGAAGCCGAGTGCATGTTGCACTACATTGTAAATACCCGAGAGTGAGCTACGCCTCCACTAACGCCACGAAATAATCCTGTGCATCATTTGTTTTATAAAATGGGTCGAAAATTCGAAAACTAACATCATTTTTCAGCGTTTTTCACGTACCTTTGTGGGTCAAGACGTCCGAAGATGTTCGTCCCAAACATTTACGCACGTCGCACTCGCGGAAGTCCCGCACATACAGTATAAGTATAATGGGGGGTTGGGTTTCCGGACACTTAAGTTCCCGCATGAAAACTTACTTATTTTACATAAAACATGCACCCTTTACCTTAAAGACTTGATATAGACTCCTCATATAGGCCTACTAGACAACATACTCTGAAAACGGCGTGAGAATTAACCTGCTAAATCGTTGGATTTGCTCTTCAAAGTGACTCCATGTACGCGTCCGGTCCCATAACGCTTGGTCTACTGTACTGTACAAAGTGTACGTATAGTAGAGTATACGTACGTACGCCACACATGTTATGCACAAGGGAAGACAGGCCGGCCGGCCGGCAGCCCGAACTAGAAGTTGTTTACAGGATTGACAGCGCGTATGCATGCAATTCATCAAAGGAGCCGCCGCGCGCACAGACGATCGGCAATCTACCATACGATTACAGGCAGTGCAATTGTACTGAAGTAAAGGAAGGAGGTGTGTCTCATTTCAGCGCTTCCTATTGGCTACATTCTTGAACCCATTTTATAACTAGCGATGTAGCACTAGGTTAAGCGCCGGCACCGTTAGCGTTGCATGCATGCTGCAGCTGCCGCGCGCGCTGCATTACCGTAAAAGTGCGTTGCTATTAAACGTCAACTTCACATGCTAAAACGGTCTATCTCGAAGTTAGACCGTTTTACCGTGTAATCTCGGCTTTGTTTTACGTAAGGTTTCCATAGACCGTTTTAGCGTGTGAGCACAGTGGCATTTGACGTTTGTTTCACATGATTAAAGGGTATACTCATCTTGAAGACAGCCGATTTTTACCGTCAATGATTTCGATAGCAGTTACATGGTAAAACGGTCTATTTGTATACATTTTGTAATAACACTGGACTAAACTAAGCATTTCAGGTGAAATTTTCTAAAACATTTCTTTTATGTATATATTTTTATAATACATAACACTCACAAGTCATTCTCTTTACAAACACAAGAGGCAGACATACAAATATACCACACTTTAAACCCTTTTTTCTCCGAAGTAAAATTTCTCAAGATAGACCCTTATACCGTGGAACGGCCGCGCAGCGGGGAACGATTAGGAAGTGCGGGTGGATGAGGGGGAAAAGTACAGTGCCAGAGGAGGTGATAGTGACTGCCCTGCGACCGGACATGGTGCTGGTGGCTAGGTCTGTGCACAGGTTAGCAATGGTGGAGCTGACTGTGCCATGGGAGCTCGAGACAAGGATGGATGAGGCAACGGGAAAAAAAAAAGTTAGATATGTATGCTAAGTTGAGAGAGGAGTGTGAGAAAGGGGGTGGAGAGCGGAGGTGCATATTGTGGTCCAGGTGGGGTGCAGGGAATTTGCTGGACGATCGGTAAGGAGGTTGGTCAGAGGGATGGGAGCAGTTGGTAGGGACGGGGAAAGGTGGATGAGGAGAATTTGTGGGGCAGCGGAGACAGGATCTGCATGGATAGTTGGGAAGGGTGAAGAGAGTGTGTTTCTCTTCTGGAGTGAGGAGAGGTGATTGATGCCAAGCGTTTTCCTTTTTTGTTTTGTTCTGTGTTGTTTTGCTTTGTTTGGTTTTGTTTTGTTTTGTTTTGTTTTTGAGATGCCATGGGGGTGCTGTCAAGGGGATCCCAACGCAGCACCGGCCAGCCAGGAGGAGGTGTACAGCACTTACATGGCCGAAACACTGGTGATCCCTGGTGTGCTGCTGACGACCCATGGCATTTGCGGAGTTAACATCTTTCCGTTTATTATCTTCCTCCAGGGACAGGGGAAGGGTCCGAGGTAATTGGACCCTTAGACCCTTCCCAATTGAATAACTTCAGAATAGTGATCAGTAAGATATACGAGGATTTGAACCTCGAGGATATTGCTTTTGAATGAAAAATTTGAAATTCCAAAAATTAAAAAAATAGTACAAATTACCAATACAGTGTATATGATAAGTAGTGAGGCAATGAAATGCTTACTTTGCCATTGCATACTTATATTGACAGTTCAAGAACTATTTCCCCCAAAAGTCATGAAAATAGTCTAACTTCAAAAATGTCATAACTTTCCCTATTTTTCATCCGATTTCGATCAAAATTATACCGTTGCGCTAGTAACATTTTACTCTTTCTTTTCAGACTAACTTATATTTGTACTGGATTTCCCCTTTAACAAGGAATTTTGGGAAACCCCTAATCTAGCGTCAAGTCATGTCAATTATTGTAGCAGCACTTTACATGTACATGTTACCACACGACATATTGTTAACATGTAAATAGGATTTGTCCTCGAAGGTTCCTTAGTGCCATGACGGCATGTACATCACTCTGCAGCAGTGTAAACAGGGTGAAAATGCGATTGTGCTTAAGAGGGCCTGAGGTAATACTAAATAGCCGTGACGTTATGTCACATCATATCAACCAAAATTGTGGTGCCCATAAATCTGCTGACAAGAAAAAAACCTAAACAAACAACAACAAAAGTTCCCAGACTTTTTGCTACAAAATTTGGTGCCCAATTCATGGTTTCCAATAAGGTTTTTAGAATCGGTTCCCATTCAGCTAATTGTGTTGCCAAATCGGCTGACAAGCAAGGATCTCACTTATGGCGCCTGACCCGTTTCTATAGTTGCCCTTTCCAATCACCTCACAAGCAAGCAAAAGAAAAAAAAATGTCCTCATTTGCAGCCTGCGAAGCCAAAAAAAAAAAAAAAAAAAGGTTTTCAGATTCTGTGCTTCCATTTGCACGGCGCAATCAGCTTTCGGGCAAAACTAAAAACATCAACAACATAGCTGCCAAACGAGCAACAACAACAACAACAACAAACAATTGGACTAGAATAATGTTGAAAACGGAGAAATTATGCCTAGCATAATGTAAGATGCTGAAGCGTCAAAATTAGCATAATTATGCCAGTTCTGCCAACATAGCTCTGCAGGGTGCTGATCTTCAACTATATCATAATGGATGCCCTTCTACAAAAGAAGAAGCAGAAGAAGAAGAAGAAGAAAAAGCAGAAGAAGATGATAATGATGATGATTACTATCGGAAGTTCGGAACTTGGGTAGGCCTATTTGCTCCAAGTTCATCGTGTCACTGCCGGCAACCATGGATGGCCTGGTGGTACTGTCGCTGTTCGAATGGCAGTAGATGACGGGTCCGACCTTTGCTCGACCGAAAGACATTGTTTTGATACATGTAACCATTACCACAACCTCCTAAATAATGCACTTTTTTGCAGTCTCATTTTGCATCTTTCCACATTTCAAAGCTTGTTTGATAAGAACTCCTTTTCCCCTTTTATTTCCTTTTTAAACCTTTTCTTAAACTTTTTAACATGATCTCAGAGAGGGAGAGAGAGAGAGAAAGAAAAAGAGACACTGATTAAAGGGTCTACTGAAGTGTTTGCTGTCATTGAAGATTTTTCAAACTACTCGCGCTTGTTGGGACCATGCTACCGATACCTCAAAGCATTGATACAACAAGCTTCTACCGACTGCCGTGGAAAGACTATGCACGAATTTGGCAAGACGCCCATGAATTTAATGAGTCTTCAGCTGCTATACTGATTCACTGCGCTTATGGTGTGCTCCGTAAAATGAGATGTGATCGGTAGTGCGTGACTAACACCATTAAGCGAATAACAACTTCAATGATAATAAATGGAATTTTAAATGATATAATACATTATCAATTTTCTCTTTCAGGAATATACAGCGCCTAATAGAGAGATTCACACTGCGACACTCCATATCATAGGAAAACGAGATGGTGCAGAAAATAGCGAATTCACTCACGCCCAAGGTGAATGCATCTAGTCATGGCAATTCTCCTGAAAGGACATGCACATCGCGAAGAAATTAATGATTCGAACCATTTTATCTGCAGATGTGGCTCAACTCATATGGCTTCTGCAACATGTGAAAAATAAAGAAGAGGATTAAAGTGAATAAAGTGCATTAGCAATTGTTTTCCATGACAGTAAAATAAAAATCAGAAAAGTACCATTTCAATTTTCGTGCAGTATCCGAGTACCACTTAGATGGTAAAATGTTACGAGCATGAAAACAAACTCTTTCTGTGTCAGGTCAATCTCGTAAAACAAACAAACAAACAAAACAAACAATGTGAAATAGATACCGTCCTTTCTCTTCGACCTGATCCTCCCTCATTCGATAATATAATGGTGACTCTGCATCACAAAACTAACAGAAAGTCGCCATACATAGATTTGAGTTGTAGTTAAGGGGCAGATACTGATAGGGCAGACTTTACACTTTAAAATGATGTATAGCTCAATTGATGTGGACTAAATATCTAAATATTGGAAAGAAAACAAACACTCTGGAAAAGTATGGAGCGAGAAAACAGGCTCTAAAGTACAGGGTCTATTCAAGTGGTTAACCGTGCTATACCTGTGCGTTGAATGGGACAAAAAAAAAGACATGATATAAACCACTGGAGCAACAACAATGAAGGAATTATCAGATTAAACTGAGATTGACCTTGCTCTTTTAACACATTCAGTGCATGATGAATGCCAACGTTCAAAGCAGGAGCATTATCCCTTCAAAAGTTATCAGACTAGAAAGTGAAGAGTGTGCAAAGGGTTATCAAGAAAAGGGGCCTCTAAGACATACCTAATCTTACTACTCTACAAAATAGTGTTGTCGAAAAACTGCTGAAAATGCACTTTCCCAAGCATTTTGTGACCCCAAACTTAAGAAAAATGTGTAGAAGAAGGGTAACGCTTTCAGAAGATATGAAAACTTGATATATTGACTTTGTTTACTCGTTTCACTCTTTTTTGAGTCCTCACGTATCAAGGGGTCCGGTTTTTTGTTCGTTTTGTGATGCACGGTCACGATAGGTTTATAGGAAAGCAAAACTAAAAGAGAATGCAGATTGAGTGAAAGTAGCAAAATTAGTAGGACACATTTGTGAAAGTTTGAGGAAAATCGAAAAACAATTGTATTGATACAAAAGTTATGAATTTTTAAAGTTTTGGTGGTGAAACCGCGGGATGAGTAGATGTTATGATTTCATGTGTTGACAACAATAGATTATAAAGAAAATATAAAGCGACTTCCACACACAAAAAAAAAATCAAATTTCTAGCATAATGAAAGAGTACTATATACTCAACGCTTTCAGAAAGCAAGGGGAATAATTGCTACCCTTAACATATGTCTGTACCAAGTTGATGGAATGTGTAATTTTCTTAAAATATGAATTTTTGTGAAATTCCCTTAATATTTTCTTTATATTGTTGATACTGTGTTGCTAGCTGATAATGAACAAGACCTGAAAACAATTGTTGATGTAATATACCGCCAAAGTAAGGCATTTGGCTTGGACATGAATGTGAAAGAGACCAAAACGATGGTAATATCTCGAACAATGGAAATACCATGGTAAACATCTCTATCAGCAACACTCTCCTTGAACAAGTCAGTGAATTCATATATTTAGCACAAAATGTTAATGAAGATGGGAAGAATGGTGGGAAACATTACATGCATTAGGAGAAAAATTGGAACGGCTCTACGTTTACCCAAATGAGTAAAGTGTTAACATCAATGAAGATATCTACTGCAACCAAGCTCAGACTATAGTAGAATGTTACGTGTATTCAACTTTCCTTTACTGTTGTGTAACATGGACGATATGGACGATATGAAAAGGCTGGCTGCATTCGAGATGTGCGGGGATCTTCAGACGCCTGGGCCGTATTATCATGGTCAGACAGGAAAACAAATCAGTGTGGTTCTAGATCATCTGAGTGTCACAAAACCTTCATTAAAGGCACTAAATCAAGAAAACTCAAATATTTTGGTCATGTTAAAAGACAGCAGAACATCCCAAAAAGTGTACTGGAAGGGATTATAGAAGGCAGGGGATGCAAAGGACGCCAGCGCAGTGTGTGGCGTAACAACATAAAGGAGTGGACAGGAAAGAGTGTGGCCGCATGTAGTAAGGCGGCCATGAACAGAACAGAGTGGAAGTCCATAGTCGCCAACCTTCGGACTGAATTTAAGACGGCACTTTTATTCATTTCATTCATTCATTTATTTTTCATTTCCAACAAAAAAACATATAAATATATTACAAAAATTGAATACAGTGCATAAATTTCATCATACAAAGTAAAGGATAAATTTACAGAAAACTTGTAGGTATAGGAAAATGCCGAATTTGCAAATATTGTAGAAAAAAAGGTACCCAAAACGAGGAAAAGGTTTTAAAGTTAAGGTTTACACTCAATCTTGAGCAAGTAGCGCCCTCATGTGGCAGAAAACACCGAAATCTCTCAAATCCTTCTCATCGATGTTTTCTGTTAGGGGTGAGGTAAAGGACAAGATTTATTAAACTCATGCTGCACATCCAAAAACCCATGTCATTTTCACGAAACTTTACCAAATTGTACAAGAAGGCTTAGTTATTCCAGAAAAATGGTAAAAAGTGGGGGTTCATGTGCTCCTTTTCGTGCTAACAGCCGTCGGTGATCCCGGATCACCCCGGACCACCCCCGGATCTGATCCGGGGAGAGATCCGTGTTGACGCCGGAAGGCCAACACTGGCAACTTTTGGAGGTCAAAAACATCCGGCGTCATCCGGGGATTACCGTGTTGGCAGAGCAATCCGGGGTGGTATGGGGCATAAGATTGTCACGTGGTAGATGGCTGCAGTTGTAATTCAACACAAATTGACCAAGTTGAAACAAATACAACTCTTTTATTTTCAGAATTTTGTGTTCATGGAACAGCTTGTCAGAATGTGCTCGGATATGAAGGTTAAAAACAATTCTGAGCGCCATCATTTGCAGAAGAAAACGTTTATCTAACAATGTCGAATATGGATTCCCCTAAGCAAGAATTCCGTAATTCAAGTACGGCAATACCACACTTGAATAAAGTGTAATCAAAGCCGAAGAAGGAAGTTTATTTCAATCTATTCATTATGCCTATGTTACGTGGAATTACGTTACAAATATTGTTTATAATATGACATTTCCATGATAACTTATTATCAACACAGACACCTAAGAATTTGATATACGAAACCTCTTCCAGGGGAGTAGTGTCAAATATAACATTACCTGATAATCTATCTAAGGAAGTACTGAACAAACCTAATATATTTTTGTCTTCTCAATATTCAGTGACAATTTATTTCCATATATCCTATGTGAGACATTCTTCAATTCATAATTCACTGTACTGATTAAAATATCAGGGTCAGGGTGGGAATAAAAAAGATTGGAATCATCCGCAAATAATAATGAAAGAGAGTTTATCTGAAGATCTACAAAAAATCATTAATGTAAACTATGAATAACAGTGGGCCTAACAGACTTCCTTGCGGAACGCCACATTCGATTTTCTTCATAGAAGAATCAGAACTGTTTACATGTGCACATTGAAATCTGTCGGATAAATAACTCGTGAACCATTGCAAGGCTTGTCCTCGAATACCATAATGGGATAACTTAGAGAGAAGTATTAATCGTATCAAAAGCCTTGGAAAAGTCCAGGAAGATGCCTATTACATGCGAAAATGTATCAAGTGCATGTGTAATCTTTTCCAAAAAGGTAAGTACGAAGCGTGGGTGGTGTTGTGATTTTCTCTAAATCCAAATTGAAAAATCGTAAATATATTACTCATATTAAAAAAAATACAGTTTGGATATATACTATTCTTTCCAAAATTTTAGAAATTGAAGTTGATAACGACATTGGTCTGTAATTATTGCCATCATTCTTCTCCCCTTCCTTATGTATAGGTATAACTTTGGCAGTCTTCATTGGTTTGGTATAAGCACAGTAATGAGTGATAAATTGATATTCATACTAAAGGATCTATTTTTTGAAGAATTATATTTTCAACAAATAATTATCAATTCCATCACAACCTGGGCTTTATCCCTTTTTCATATTACAAATAATATCAATAACTTCTTCATTATACGTAGGGTCTAAAAATATAGTTTTGGGATTAGGTATATCTAGAAAATCATAAAAAACACATTTTATTAGATGAAGGGGTACTTTGTGATAAATTTGATTACTTTGTGCTACATGTAATATGGTGACTACCGGTGATCATCCCCCCCCTCCCCCCCCCCCTCCCCCCCCCCCCCCCCGCACTCCTCGGTACAGTTTTACGCCGGTGACCTCACACCATTGACCTCAAAATGCCACAGGCCGTATCCGGGCAATTACTCCCAGAGGGCAATTACCCCCCCCCCCCCCCCCCGGTAAATACCGGTTAGTGGTACACTGCAAAAACAGTGGTGTTAGATTTAACACCACTGGTGTTGAATCTAACACCGGCCGAACTTCAATAAAGGACCACACCATCTGGTGTTGAAGTAACACCGTCTCTGGTGTTAAAATATCCAACACCCATGGGTGTTAAAGGGTGTAAAAATATACCAACACCAGCCTCGGTGTTTTTTCAACACTTAAGAGAGTGTTAAGAAGTTGACACCATAATGGTGTTCATTTGACATCCCAACACCAGTTATGGTGTAGGTTCAACACCCGTGGTGTTAAAATATACTAACACCAGCTTTGGTGTTGCTTAGATTATTGATAAGTTGACACCACTTTGGTGTTCTTTTGACACCCTTTAACACCAATGACGGTGTAACTTCAACACTATTTGTTGTTAGAATCTATACCCCAACACCTGTCATGGTGTTATTCTAACACTTCAAAGTGTTATAAGTTTGCATTATTTGGTGTTTATTTGACACCACAGAAGTGTTGATTCAACGCTTCAGAGTGAGAAATAAATTCCAAGTGATGCCAACTTATTAACAATTTGAAGTGTCGATACCTCGACATCATTTCACACTCTCCACATTCAATCGCACAAAATAAAACAGTAATGTAAGTAGGTGAAAGACAGTCACGTGCTACTAGGTTGATCAAAATATTTAATAAATTCTGTCTGTCACAACAAAACACAATAATTCTATTACATGTAATGAAAGCCTCATCTCTACAATATAAGTATCAAAATGGAATACCTTTGACCCTGTCAGTTGGTTCTTTGATTATCTATGCAAATGAGATACATTATGGCTATTGTAGGCTAAAATATCAAATTTAAATACTCACTCTGAATACCTTTGGCCTTCTTGGCACTATCAAGTTGAATTTTCAAATGAAATTGATACTAGTATTATATCTTCTTGGCTCTATCATTCAAATGTTCAAATTGAATTGTCTACTCAGCTGTATAATTCAAATATTCAACATAGATCATCCAGTCTGGTTGTAAAATGTTAACATAAAACAAATTATACTCTTTCTTTTGATCAATGCTATGGCAAGTGATGATACAAGCATGTGAAATTCGGATCATTTAAATATTCAAATGACACACATAAGGCCTTCTTGGGCCAATATTTTCAACTCGAATTGGATATTATTGATACCCCCACCTAAAACTTAGAGAGTTAGCTCAATTCATGATGTTCTTGTATGCCTTTTGTTGAAAAAAAAAAAGTACAATGTAACAAAAGTTGTTACCATAGCAAGATTACTCAACTGTGAGATCAGTGTGCGACTCATTTTAAGATTACACTGGTTACATGAGCGAAACCTCAAGTCAAATGCTAGAAAACTGAGGGAGCTCACCCAATTCACAGTATTTTTTGTTTGATTTTCATTTTAAAAGATGGTTGCCATTACATTAGCACTCTGTGCAATATTTCAGGCCAGATGCTCAGAAACTGAGGGAGATTGCATAATCAACTGTTGTCTTAAGTTTTTAATTTGAAAATGTCACTGCCATGATAACACTTTCTTTGACCGATACAAAAGATGACATTTGTACATTAGCGCACTACAGTGGTCACGTGCCAAATTTCAAGTCAAATGCCTAAAACATGAGGGAGTTATGAGTCAATCACAATATCTTCGATTGCTTTGTATTAAAAAAATAAGTTAGCATGGCAACGCATTGTTTAACATTGACGAGAAAAGTGTTTTGCACATCTAGAATTTATCTTGTCACAATATACAGGTGTCATATCTCAAGGTTATTGCTACAAATTGAGAGAGTAAGCTCAATCCACTTGTAGTTTATACGATTCTCATTACAAAATACCATTAACTTGACAACATACTATTTGACAATGACGAAAAATAAAATTTGCACAGGTACATAATACAGTGGTCACATGTGCCAAATTTAAAGTCAAATGCTCAAAATCTGAGGAAGTTAGCTGAATCCACATCGTACTTGTGGATGATTTGTATGAAGATGCTGTTGCCATGGAAACGGATTTATGACCCCCACAAAAATGTCTTGCACGATAACATATTATCATAGTGACCATATGTATTAAATTCAAATTTAAATTAAAAAAAAAAGAAACTAAGAGAGCAGCGTGATCCACACAATTTTGTATGATTTGTTTAAAAACTGCAATTGCCATGGCAACAGATTTCTGGACAATCGAATTTCAACAGAATTGATTTAAAACTGAGTAGCTTGATCCACATTCTGTATTTGTAATCTTTATGAAAATTTGATGTTACCATGGTAATGCATTACTCCATACTGACACATGTAAACTAGGACATGTAAAAACTACAAGGTCGTTGTTCAATGTCCCCTGGACTAAAGGTAATCACCTCCTCATCAAAAACTGTCATCGACTAATGGAGAGTACTGCTTCATCAACTGTATACAACTTGTATCATCAGTCTCTATCTCGGTTCCTCCATAGAACTGGACTTGGAGTATCTTCACAGTTTCATTGTCACAATGATGATTCTTCAAGTGTCTTCTAAAACCATTGAACGAATCAAATTATGTCCATACACAGGCCCCCTGCGCGCAATTTATTGTTTGTCCATCACTCAGTCCATGTTCGTATGGCAAACAGTGAAAAAAAAAAGCAGTTTCAGTGGGAACTCCTAAAGAATGCATCACTTCATTATCTATTTGAAAGTTTAGATCTTGGTTCACGAACTCGGGGTAATTCCAAATGTCCAAAGGTTGATGAGAGGTTTTGCATACCGTAGACAAAACACATATTTAATGTGCTTTGAACAATGTGTCGAAGGCACTCTGAATGATATCACCAGGGCAGGGTAGTACCAAGTGGTCAACAATGAAGTAATATTGGTACACATGTATGTTATCCTTCTGACGTCCTCTGTCAAGCAAGCTGCATCTTCTGTTCTTCAAGCAAGCAAGCTGCATCAAGAGCTGCATCTTCTTCTGCTTTCCCTCTTCAAGTGGTGATCAAAACTAGCATCAGGCTGAAAATGTAAGGAAACAATGAAAAACAAACAGACATTGTATGAATCTATTACAAATAAAAACTAGACAAATTTGACTGTGACCTTTATCTCGATTCCATATTGCAATTTGATAGACTCAGTCATACATAGGCTTAACACATTTTATTCACATTTATGATTATTTTAACAGATTTCAAGCTATCACACACACGGAGGGATGGACTACTCAAAACCATAACAATTCAGGCACCACTTCTTGGCAGAGGATAATAAATGGATCTTATTCCATTTTACTTAAAGATCACTATAATTTCAGAATTAAAACTCACTTATACCTATTTTTTCTTAAAGAAGCTTTGAAATTTATCACTTTTCTCTTATTCGTGACTGATCAAAAAGCAACTTCAAAATTTTAGCCTACATATGGGGAAGACAATCTTTAAAGTTCAAGGATCGTCTTTGAAGCATTCACGAGAAAAGTTCTCGTCGACATCAGGACATAACCCTGACAAAGGCAAGTGCGCAAAAATATTCACAACATCCAAAAAAAAGTTAACCTCTGAAACATTGAAAAGCAAGTGATCTTAATAAATTACATAGTCCAACAACACAAAAAAACCCCAGAAAATTTCCCTTGACCTCTAATTTCTTTTCTAACACAAAAACAGATCATAGAAAGTAGAAAATGCAAAATCAATTAACTCCTAAAAATCGATTTCATTTTCAGAATACCAAAGTACTGTGAGTTCTAATTGCCTGTCCAAAATGACTCATAAAGGCTTGTTCAGATATGATGAGTCAAACTCCGGCAACATTTTAGTGCACAAATCAATGCGATATGAGATGGTAAAAAACAAACAAATAAACAGATCAAAATGCAACAAAACAAAACAAAAACACTGAGGCAAGAGGAATATATTTTGCCACACAGTGGCAAGAAGTTATGGTGCAATCAAGCTCAAAAGTAAGTGAAGATACAATGTCATGAGTTTATCTTTATCTTATTTTTTTTTTTGAGTCATGTGCATTCATTGACATAATGAAAGTGGCGTGGTTCGGCGCACCATATCTGAACACTAAAAATGTCAGGGGGTTTGTCGCATCATATTTGAACAAACCTTATAGTCATGTAGACTTACCTTTTGAAATCGGATAAGGTAGTCTATAGCCAAAGCCACAGCAATCTTGCACAATCCTTGCGCCCTGGTTCACAGGTGGAAGCAGATAGAGTACAAGAAGGATTTGCAGGTTACTTACATTCTATGCTGTGTTGTAAGAAATGCATGTTATATACAATATATTCTATGACTCATTAACAAAGTATTCAGGTATCAACAGAAGTTATCAGTGAATTGCACTGCATAATCAGGGAGCATTAAGTAAAATATATGATCCTTCATGTAGGATGAACCCATGGGTTGTTGTGTGACTTCTTTTAAAAAAAACAAGAAAAAAAACTCTTCTTTATTTCATCAGCATCTCCAAAATAACAAAATTACATTACATTGATTTGTGACTGTGAACTTTTAAATTACAATTGAGTTTGGTGAAATCCATTCATCTGCCTTTGAAAAATCAAAGTCACAAGATATTTCCTGCATTTATTTTTCATAATGAAGGGCTCCTGACCATTAATTATTGACCTCATGACCCTCATCGACTCCAGGGAAACGTTTGATAAAATGTATTGTCAGATGCAAAGATTTCAGCTACTTATAACAGTTGTCACCAATGACAAGTTTTGTGGAACGCCCCCTGGATTTACATAGCCTTACCAAGTTTCATTCACAGATGATTGTTTTCAACTTGCGGCATGATACACAAGAAACGATATTGGATGGATAGACATCTAGAACATAAAAAAGGGCTTTCAAAACCTATAGTATTGTGCATACCCTGACTGCTACCAGGTCTGGTGGTACACTTGATGATTGCTCCAAGTCTCATGAATCCACATCAGTTTTCCGCATGAGTTCTCCCAGCAATCTCAACAGCTTGACTGTGGTTTCTGAAGGCTTTCCTCTTGCTAGCTTGACAAGACCTTCCACCAAAAACTGGCCACTGCTCAAAAAAGCTTGGCATCGTTGCCTGGGAGAAGGAGTGAGAAGTACTGTTCAACCTGCAAGTGTAAGGACCATGAACATACATAATTATCAAGTGGCTACAAGTCCGCAAACTGTCAAACTGGTGCGCAAGGTGTGATGCACTGGCTTAGGATTCAAAGTACTGAACATCCACATAACTGCACTAGTGTATTTACTGTATACAAGTGCATGAAACAGATTTATCTTGTGTGCATGAAAGATTTGATCAGAACTGCAGAAAACAAAGGGTTTTGTTCAGGTGGCTTCAGATTAATTCAGTCGGTGATTCTATTATATATACCTACTTGAGATATGCTCATAATTTCAAGTTCGTTTTAATTAGCCACCGGGGGGGGGGGGGGTGGCAATAATATCCTGCTTCCAGGTATTCATCATCTTTATGCAGTGTACATTTATGCAAATATTATTTGAGGAGAAATGGAAAAATCAAATGCCATTTTGCAATTGATCTACTCTCATTTTCAAGGTTTTTTAGATAGATAATAAAAGGTCTTTTTGCAATTCTGTCATTTTCAAGATTCTCAAGTGCACTATTGCCAATATCATTAAGTGTGGCAATAACATGAGTATGGGGAAGAGGCATATTCCAGAAGGGATTTTTTTTCAAGACATTATTTCAACAAATACTACCATCAAAGTAGACGTATATTCCCTCACCTGAATCATGAAAAAAGCGATGATACATGTATTCCATTTTGACTCATTTGTGAAATTTAGGATCAGTTCTCAGACAGAGAACAACTGCCAGTTATTAATATGGGCTGTGATTCTGTTTCTCGCTACCCTTGAACTCGCACCTTACAATTAGATCTAGAGTCTAGAGTCTTAACATGGACTCGGTGGAAATACCGGTTTTACATGCATGTGACGTCATCAACTTTATAAGAGCATATTCTTATATAATGTAAATTTGTATAAGCGGTTAGCAAACTCATAAATAGTAGTACTCATATTAGAAACTAGTTAGTAGATTCTAACGTAAGATCCACGCGCAAACACTAGCGTCCTATATGCCCCTACGTTCCTACGTGTACGCTGTAGCTACTGAAAACATCACGTAACCTGTTGTGATAAACAAAAATCGGGTCGGGAGAACCCCCCACCCAGCCCCTTTAATCGGGTACTTACGCTCTTTTCAGAGCGATATTTGCTACTAGTACCTAGTACTAATTTAAACCTAACAGTTTGGACCTAGAACAGTTACAGTAGGCCCTACAAAAAAATATAGTAGGCCTAGGGGCCTACCAGTAGGTGCCCATACCTACGAACATGTACACACAAACATTGTTCGAACTTCGTCTTCGTGCACGTCAGTAGCGGGTAATGATTTGCGCGCTAACAAAGATCCGCACCAGAGCCTCAGAGGTAAGAAAACTACATCAATAACAATACAAAATGCCACGGAACCTTTTATATTTAAAATTTGATGATATTTTTAAAATGCAATTATTGGACAAAGGAACCCTCAGCGAAATTCCGACTCAATGCACCGCTGCAGCGCGTTGGTGTTATGGCCTATTATGTATGGCAAACACTATAGGCTACATGTACTTAGTATGCTGCGCTACATAGTATACTATAGTATTACGTGCGTGCAAAGACAAAGTTGTCTATAATATGCGATGAAATCCGTAAAAATCATGCACATCGTTTATGATAGAAAATAACTGATACAGGAAATAATTACCTTAAAAGATACTTATCCCCGCTGACAGACTTAGCAAAGTCACCATCATAGATTCAATGTCATTTTTAGCCCCAGACGACATCGAAAACCTGACTATCGCGATGACAGACGTTGACGACTCCGCGCCACAGCAACAAATTTCAGGCATTGGCATGTGTAACCAATGAGATCATCGGACTGCGAACACGTGACTTTCTCTGGTGGACAACTAACACCGATACGGTGTTATTAGTGAAAACCCCCTTTTCATGACAAAACTATAACACCACTTGGGTGTCATTTTAACACCGAGAATCTAACACCCAATGAATGAGAGAATGTTGGTGTTAAATTAACACCGAAGGGTGTCAAATTGTGTCAATTTAACACCAAATTTAACACCCACAGTTTGACACCCGGTTGGTGTTACACTTTTAACACCGCATTTTTTGCAGTGTAAGGTTAGAGTAAACATTAGGGTTTGGGTCAAAAGAGTTATGTGGTTAGGGTTAGGTTCAGGGTTAGGAGTTTGGGTTAGGATTAGGTTCAGGATTAGGATTAGGATTAGGGACAGGGGAAGGGTCCAGGGTAATTGCCCAGGGGGTAATTGCCCTTACTTCCTTATTGTTCATCCGATTTCAATCAAAATTATACCGTTGCGCTAGTAATAATTTACTCTTTCTTTTCAGACTAACTTATATTTGTACTGGATTTCCCCTTTAACATGGTATTGAGGGAAACCTTTGATCTAGCGTCACGTCATGTCAATTATTGTAGCAGCACTTTACGTGTACATGTAACCGCACGGCATTATTGTTCACATGTAAATATGATTTGTCCTCGAAGGTTCGTTTAATAGTGTCATGACGGCATGCACACCACTCTGCAGCAGTGTAAACAGGGTGAAAATGTGATTGTGCTTAAGGGGGCCTTAGGTGATACTAAATAGCCATGAAATTATGTCATATCAATTTAAATTGTGGTGTCTAATCTTCTGACAAAAAACCCCAAAAACAAACAAGCAAAAAAAAAAAAAAATTCCCAGAGTTTCTGCTACAAAATTTGGTGCCCAATTCATGGTTTCCAATTGGTTTTTAGAATCGGTTCCCATTCAGCTGATTGTGTCGGCAAATCGACTGACGAGCAAGGTTCTCACTTATGGCGCCTAACCCGTTTCTATAGAATTGCCCTTTCCAATCACCTCACTAGCAAGCAAAAGAAAAAAAAATGTCCTCATTTGCACCCTGAGAAGCCAAAAAAGGTTTTCAGATTCTGTGCTCCCAATTGCCTTCTCAATCAGCTTTCAAGCAAAACTAAAAACATGTCTTTACAACTTTTTGCTGTTCATTTCATCAATAATATAGCTGCCAAAGAAACAAACCAAAATATACTGCAGTACACATAACGCAGTTATTTCATTTTTGTATAAAGCAATTATGCTGGATTAATGATGAAAACAGAGAAATTATGCCCAGCATAATGTAAGATGCTGAAGCGTCAAAAAAATATGCCAGAAAGCATAATTATGTCAATTCTGCCAACGTCGCTCTGCAGGATGCTGATCTTCAAATATGAAGAATGCCCTTCTGTACAGAAGAAGAAGAAGAAGATGATGATAATTATTATCATCATTATCGGGAATTCGGAACTTGGGTATTTGTTCCAGGTTCATCATGTCACTGCCGGCAACCATGGATGTCCTGGTGGTAGTGTCGCTGTTCGAATGGCAGGAGATGACGGGTCCGACTTTTGCTCGACCGAAAGACATTGTTTTAATACATGTAACCATGAGCACAACCTCCTCAACAATGCGCTTTTTGCAGTCTCATTTTGCCTCTTTCCACATTTCAAACTTGTTTGATAAAAAAATCCTTATTTCCTTTGATCTCCCTTTTAAGCTTTATTTCTTTTTTACTTTTAAACATGATCTAAGAGATACAGAAAGAGAGAGAAAAAACAGACACTGATTGAAGGGTCTACTGAAGTGTTTGTTGTCTTTGGAGATTTTTCAACTGGTCGCGCTTGTTGTGACCATGTTACTGATTCCTGAATGCATTGATACAACCAGCTACTACCGACTGCCGTGGAAAGACTATGCACGATTTTGGCAAGACACCCATGAATTTAATGGGTCTTCAGCTGCTATACTGGTTCACTGCGCTCACTGTGTGCTCCGTAAAACGAGAGGTGATTGGTAGTGCCTGGCTGACACCAAGCGAATAACAACATCAATTAATATAATAAATGGAATTTTAAATGATATAATATATAATCAATTTTCTCTTTCAGGGATACACAACGCCTAATAGAGAGATTCACACTGCGACACTCCATATCATAGGAAAACGAAATGGTGCAGAAAATAGCGATTCACCCACGCCCAAGGTAAATGCATGTAGGCGTGATAATTCTCGTGAAAGGACATTCCCATCGCGAAGATGATTAAAACCATTTTATCCGCCGATGTGGCTCAACTCATATGGCTTTTCCAACATATGAAAAAAAAAAGAAATAAAAGAGGATTTTACTGAACAAGATAAATTGGCAATTGCTTCCCATGACAATAGAATTAAACTAAAAAAACACCATTTGAATTTTCGTGCAGTATCTGAGTACTATTTAGATTGTAAAATGTTGCGAGCGTGAAAACAGACACTTTCTGTGTCTGGTCCGTCTTGTACAAAAAAAAAAAAAAAAAACAATGAGGAATAGATACCGTTCCTTCTCTTCCTCCTGCCCCTCTTTCATACTAAAATAGGTTTAAAGGAAACCAAAAACCCAAAGAGAAACATGGATGGAGTCAAAGCAGCAACATTAGTAGAACGCATCAATGAAAGTTGAGGAAAATCGGGCAATCGATGCAAAAGCTATGAATTTTACAAGTTTTCATGTTGGAACCGCTGGATGAGGAGACTACGAGATGTTATAACGTCATGAGTGAACATTGGCATAAAGAAAATATAAAGGGAATTCCACTAAAAATCTCTTTTCTAGCATAATGAAAGAGTACTTGACGAATCGCTTTCAGAAAGCAAGGGCAATAATTGCTTCCCTTAAAATTGTCAGTATCAAGTGATGGAATGTGTAATTCTAATGAAAATGAATTTCTGCTTACAATCTGTGTTCGATTTTCAACAAATGAATGTCAAAATTGTTTGAAGTTATTTCTTTTTTATCAATTTCTGTAAGAAGTCTGAGGCAAGACACGATATATATATATATATATATATATATATATATATATATATATATATTACGTTTAGGTATGATCAAGAGACTCATAGCAGAATATGATATGCCCTTTATGCCCATGACTGTTATTGGTAATCCCCCAACCCCTATTCCCCTCAGAATGGTCAATGGAGCCGGAAGTGATAGATGCCGTTAAGGCATTCACATGCCTGATATATGGCAGGCCCGGGGAAAGTCTCTAAATGTCGCCCCCCCCCCCCAAAAAAAAAGGGGGGGGGGATAAACAGACAGACAGACAAAAAGATCAAAGCCCTCAAAAACATAACCTTCTCGGCGGACACAGCGATACTACGCATTCCGGTGGCACTGTAGCCTTTTGTCAAGGCCCTCTTGCTGTATGGAGCAGAGAGCCCAGCTGAGCATCCAATGAAATGTCACTGCCCCTATCATTTGATCCTCTCTTACTTCGCGTTTGAAAGACAGTCGGCGTAGATTGTACTTCCCAGAGCGTAGTAGACGGTTACCCAGTTCGCTTTGACCAACGGAATACCGCTGCCTCTGTCATTGGATTCTCTATACATTCCAGTGTTAAAGGCATTTAGTGCAGCTTGTACTTCTTAGTGCATCGTTTACCATATTTACGGTCATCCAATCAGCTTTAACGATATCTTACTTTGCATTTTGAAAGAACTTCTAGACACACAGATTTTTGTTAGACAGATATCTTACGAGTTGAGTTTCAAGTTCGGATGACAGTTCCATAATAGGGATATTGTTCTTTCGTCTTTGCCATCAGGAATAACATGATGGAGGAAAAAAGAGATAAAAGGGTGAGTATAGAATTTATTTCTAGGTACAAATATTGTTTCAATCTAAAAGATATTTCAGAAGTTTCAGCATTATTGCGTATGTGTATTTGTAACTGCATATGGAAGATATTGGCATGTGTGCATGGTGTGTGTCATTTCTTTGCGATTTCTTTCTTATTGTACGTTTATTCTTTAATATCTTCGCGTGGATTCCACATGAGATTTCAAAACCACATCCGCTGGTCTTGTTGTTGGTCATTCATTACTTACGATCGACGGTGATCCCCTTTAGGATAAAGTAACTTCAAGGATTAGCTAACCTCAAAAATAAGCTCGCAGTTGAGGATGGTACGCCAAGTGTCGCTGTTGACAAGTGACAACGTCAATTTTGTCTACGAAATGACAATTACCTCGACAAAAGAGACTATGCGACACTTTCCTCTCCATACTGAACTACGAGCTTATCCTTGAAGTTAGGGATGACCGTCTGAACGTAACTATTGTCAGTATTGATGTACATGCCTTAATGTATTCGACCAGTTTCCACAATAACTTCCTATGGTAGTGGAGCATTGATTTCTGGACTATTTTTTTTTCTGCTCTTAACTGCTCAAATGAAGTAGGTCGTTACCTTCATACAGTTTCTTTATAACTCGAGATGTTGTGGTGCCGGAATTTGTAAAACGTCGGGAATTGTAAAAACGTCGGGAAATGTTCAACATCTTGAGATGTCATCAACGGGAAATGTACAGACCTCTCGCCGGGAAATGCAAAACTGTTCAATTTTGCCGGGAAATGTTAAAACGCTGCCAAGAAATTGATTTCTGGACTATTTTTTTTTTCCGCTCTTAAAGGGAGGGAAGAATGAGGGGGAAAAGTGCAGCGGTGCATTGTGCATGATGTGAAGTGTTTGCTTGGAAATGAGTTGTTAATTTGTTTCAATGTTCATGTTTGTTGTGTATGCGATCAGTTCGGAGCCCTTGCTTTAACTTTGGAAGTGAAAAAAAAACCCAGATAAATAGCAACATGCTCTAACATTCAGATACATATTGAGTTAACAACATGTCTTTAAACTGTCCTTTAAATGAATAAATGAATAAATCTATATTGTAAAGGTTAACGGTTAAAATTCCAAACATCAGGGACATGATGTTTTAAGGATTTTTGTGCTAATAACAATACTTGTGTTTTCGAGATGATAATCAGAAGAACGGCGAGTTGGGTAGGAATGAATATTGAAATTAGGAATTAGGAAATACAATTCAAAATGAAAATAAACCGTTTTGTGCATACGTTTATGTAAACATAAGTTACAATAATTATATCTCTTGCTCAAAGACAAATTAGGAAATTCTTGATGTGCAGAAATTCAGGAGGCCATCGTCATAAGCAAGCGCTTGACAAGGACAATGGCCTCAGAAATGATTGTCTAAACAATACAGCATTGTAAGAACATAGCATATAAGTCACCACTCACTGAGTGGCGATAAGGAGAAAGGGAGGGAAGAATGAGGGGGAAAAGTGCAGCGGTGCATTGTGATGATGTGAAGTGTTTGCTTGGAAATGAGTTGTTAATTTGTTTCAATGTTCATGTTTGTTGTGTATGCGATCAGTTCGGAGCCCTTGCTTTAACTTTGGAAGTGAAAAAAAAAAAACCCAGATAAATAGCAACATGCTCTAACATTCAGATACATATTGAGTTAACAACATGTCTTTAAACTGTCCTTTAAATGAATAAATGAATAAATCTATATTGTAAAGGTAAACGGTTAAAATTCCAAACATCAGGGACATGATGTTTTAAGGATTTTTGTGCTAATAACAATACTTGTGTTTTCGAGATGATAATCAGAAGAACGGCGAGTTGGGTAGGAATCAATATTGAAATTAGGAATTAGGAAATCATTGAACACCGAGGGAAGTTGGTTGAACGTGTATTTCTGCATAAAAAATGCCGTTTGAAAAGTATGAATCCCATTCATCTTCAATGTTCTTATTTGAGAAAACAACGGGTCAGAGGGAGATAAGTAGTGGGAGTTTGTAATCAACCGCATTGCTCGTTTTTGTAAAAGCATATAATATCGAGTTCGATGTAGTTGTACCACAATTTCCCCACACAATATTACAACACGCAATATAAGGTGATATCAAAGAATTATACAATAAAAGCAAAGATTTCTGTGAAACCAAGTTTCTCAGGTGGTATATGATTCCGATGCCTTTAGAAACTGAAGTATGAACATTGTGCAAATGATCATTCCAAGACAAATTTGAGTCAATGGTAATACCTAAACATTATTTATGTAAGTCCAAGATTCTGGAACTCCCTTCCTATGGATATGAAATATGCACCTTCATTGAATTCTTTTAAAACGAGATTGAAAATGCTTCTTTTGAAGTCTTATAATGTAACTGAATGCATTTAATTTTGTAATATATTTTGTGAGCACGATATCATCTTCTCTTCTTTCACTGAAAGGCTGCGTTCTCTTGAGGCATCAATTACTTTTACTACCTGGTAGTATTTTATACGTGCTCTCGTTCTCTCGTCCTCACAGTTGAATCTCTTCCGCTGGAAAGCTGCTCGACAATTTGTCACTTTCGAAAACACTTGGCTAATTGTCTCTGTGGGCTTTCGCCCTTGGTGTATGCATCAACAAATTTTTGGTTCCTCTCTCTCTCGATCTCTCTTCCTCTTTTCCCTGTTTTTTGTTCCTTTTTTTCACACTTTTGCTTTCTTTTTTTTTTCTCTATTCCCCGCTTCCCCAGTTTCCCGCACTCTTTGTAGTTGTAAGTTTTCACCCCATTTTCCCCCTTTCCCTCAGAGGTATCCACATGTTACAAGCTTAGTCTTTTGAGTGGGTACCTCCACCTTTTTTTCTCCTCAGTGTGTATATAGGGTGTATGTATCTTTATTTCATTGATCATGTAGACAAGAACATGTTGTTAATCCTGTCTGGTTATATATATTTACAACGATTCGCATGTCAAATTCATGATATTGTTTCTTATACATTCTGTTGAAGAAAGAAAGTGAAAATAAAGTTTGAATTTGAATTTGAATTTGAATTTAGTAGATGTCTTTTCAACAGTTGGCTGTCCGTCAATATAGATGCAATCATCAGTACAATTATTATTCAAAGAATTATGAAGCCTAAATCTAACAAAATTTGTCTTAGAAATATTAAGTGACAGTTTGCTTTTTACATAAAAACCATTGAGACACTTTACTTATCTCCAAATTCAATGTGGTAACAAGACTTTCAAATACTTTATGAGAATACAAAAATAATTGTATCAACACCAAAAAATATCAAACTAAGAGACAAGGATGAATTTATAATATCATTAATATATAAATCAGAAAAAAGTAGAGGATCCAAAAGTAGAGGGACCAATATCGACAACATGCAAGTCTTCTTTTTATATGTTGCATAAATTGCTTCACATTCGTAGATATTAGGGAGTTCTCATCAGCACGACGCGGCCGGGATTTTAGTGTGCCGTGTGCAAAATTTGCTTCTGCGCATGATCAAATCTGAGAAACGTCCCGTCCTGGGGGAAACGAGTACGGTATTCAGCTGTAGTATAGCGTTTGGTTCCGATGCTGGGCAGGAGTGGGCCAGCCAGCAAGCCAGCCAGCCAGCCAGCCAATCAGCCAATCAGCGATCTTGTCCACACGCCTCCGTCCTTACAGGAAAGCGAAACTGCTTAGATGACGTGGGAACGGGAGTCCGAGTACGGGTACTGTCACAATTGATTGCTTCCGCGTATATTCTTCCATAACAGTCGTGTAGCGAAAACTTCCTATATTATACTTGAGCCAGGAAGACGCTGAAACTCTCATTCACGCTTTCATTAGCAGTAGGCTTGATTATTGTAATGGGCTATTGTTTGGATTGCCAGATTCACAGAAAACCAAGCGTCAGCATGTTCAGAATGCATGTGCGAGACTTGTGTCCAGTTCGTCAAGATTTTCACATATAAACCTACACCCGTTTTGATGAAGTTACATTGGTAGCCAGTAAGGCAGAGAATTGTATTAAAGAGTTGTGTTACTTATTCATAAAGTACTGCATGGTCAAGCACCTGGTCATTTATCAGAATTAATATCAATAAAATCATATCCATATTCGCATAATTTACGAAGCGCACAGGATAAGTTGCCTCTAAAGCAATCTCACTCAAAAACAAAAGTAACTTTGGGGGATTGTGCCTTCAGTTGTGCTGCTCCAAAATCTTCGAAAAAATTACTTCAGAAAATGGGGAAGGCCCCATCACTTTGCTGTCTTCAATTCTTTGTTGAAGACTTACCTTTTTCAGAAGCCCTTGATTAATTTGTTACTTATTTTTTTGTGTGTGACTAATCAGTAGCAATGTTGGGAGCTCTGTTACATCACAGCTAAGTAGAGCATATTTACATAGTGGCTGCGCTATACAAATTTGTGTAATTATTATTATTATTATTATTATTATTATTATTATTATTATTATTATTATTAATATTAATTACATGAACCTATTGGACAGTTTTCATTTTCTTGTGTGAAATGCACCCCTGGATCTGAAATAATCAAATATGAAATGTCAGTCATTAAAGTCTTCATAGCACTAACTTAGCTCTACCTTTTTTGGTTCGACAGAAGAGTTTAGGGACTCTAAGACTTGAATTCCCCCTCCCTTTTCAGCGGAGAAAGGGGGTGGGGCTCATTTTAACAAATAAAGATAATAATACACCTTTAACATGGTGTCTGCCAAGTTTGGTGGAATCCGTCATAAATTTTTGAAGAAGATACTGAAAAAGTGGAAACCCGCCTCCTTGCCCTCACCTCCCCCCCCCCCCCTCCCGATCAGAGCACCCCTCGATCCGCCATGATGAAATATGAATTTTCAGTCATCAATGTGTTCATAATACTATACTTAGTTCTATCTCTTTTGGTACGACAGGAGGAGAATACAAATTACGTAATTTGAGGACTATGAACTCCCCATTACCACCTACCCCCTCCCCCCCCCCCCCCCTGGCAGTGTGTTGTGAGGATTTTCACAAAATATAGAGATGATATCACCATAAAGGTGCTATTTGCCAAGTTTGGTGAAAATCCATCATAGGGTGTTGAAGAAGATGCTGAATAGGTGGCAATCCCCCCCCCCCCTCCCCCTCATCCTCTCTTCAGGGAATCCCTGGATCCGTCATAATCAAACATAAAATTTCAGTCATTAATATCTTCAGAACACTAACGTAGCTGCAGTTTATATGTTTTGGTTCGACTAAGAAGTTTTAAAAAAATCCAGACTATAGGGACTCTGAGACTTCAACCCCCCTTTTCTTTTTGGTAATGTGGGTGGGGGTGGACTGATTTTAACAAATTAAGATCACCTTAAAGGGGAAATCCAGTCCAAATATAAATTAGTTTGATAAGAAAGAGTAAAATATTACGAGTTCAACGGTATAAATTGATCAAAATCGGATGAAAAATTAGGAAGTTATGACATTTCGAAGTTGCCCTATTTTCGGGGGAAACAGTTCTTGAACAGTCAACATGAATATACAAAATGGCAAAGTGAGCATGTCATTCCTTCACAAGTTACATAGAGTATATACATACAATTTTGAAATTTCCAGTTTTTCATTCAAACGCAATTATGCCCAAGGCTCAAGTCCTCATATGTCTAATTGATCACTATTCTGAAGTTGTTATGCAACCGGGAATAAAGTTATGTTTCAGAATTCAATGGCAGAAACATTGAGTTTTCGTCATTTTTTTTTTACACGATCAATTGAAAATTGTGAGGGTATGACATGGTTAGCTCACTCATTTGCATATTCATACCCACTGTACAAGAACTGTTTTGGAGAAATTATCAAAACTTCAAAATTTCATAACTTCCTTATTTTTCATCCGATTTCAGTCAGATTTTTCCGGTTGAACTTGTTAAAGTTTACTCTCTTTTTTTTTTAGACGTGGATTTCTTCTTTAAAGTTTGGTGAAACTATATTAAAGATTTTTCAAGAAGATGCTGAAAATGTAGAAAATCCCCTTCCTCGATCTCCTCACCCCTTTCCCCTCCCACTAGGGCCTCCTGGATCCGCCATTAGTCAGACATACAATTTTAGTCGTTAATGTACTCGTACATGTACTCGTGTCCACGTACTCGAACAATTTTCGCTAAAAAAACGATAATGTATACGGGCCCTAGATACTGGAATGACCTCTCCCCCGAAATAACAAGCTGCTCGTCTTTATATTCCTTTAAACGTAAATTAAAAGAGTTTTTATTGAGTGCATATTTTGCAGACACTGAACAGTCGTAATGTCTTATGTAATACTGTGGTATGTTATTGTCCAATCAAACATTTTGTTAACACGTTGCAGATTCCATTTAGGGTCTTGCCATCGGGCTCTCTGAATTCATCATTAGCAATTCCACATTCTACTTCGTTTCCCTCTCTTCCACTTTCCCTCTGCCCCTCTCTAACCTTCTATGCAGAGCTTGACGGCAGGCACCAAATGGCTTAATAGTTGTACATGTTACTTTTTGTGTCTTACTGATCATATCCTGGTGAAAATTTTAATGCAACAATAGTTTATAGTATATATACCAAAGTAGGCTGTATAATAATGATGGCTCGGTCACAGTAAGTTCATTTTAATGTATAGTTTGTTTGTTTTTCTTCTTCTTCTTTTTCTTCTTCTTTTTTATCACATAAAATTTGGCAACCTTACATCATCATTCTGGTCTTATCTTCTATCCGTTTTCCGTTTCTTTTTCACAAACACTGATTACTCGGGGCTTACAGCCAAACAAGCTAGCTTTCATGTAGGTCCCGTCATACTTCTCTTTGATCAACCCCATTTCGATTTCGATTTTGACCAGTTATCATTACATGTAATTACTGTGTTATCACCATGTATATTGTTTGTTTTCTGCACATTGTTCACAAGGTAAAAGAACTTGTCTGGTTTCTGTTGTAATGTTCATAAATGAGAAGTATGAAAATAAAATGAATTGAATTGAATTGAATTGAATGTCTTTTTCTTTATAGGTATAACTTAGCTCCATCTTTATTGGTTTGACTAAGAAGATGAAACATTTGAGACTTTGACTCTGAGGCTTAACTACCTCCCCCCTTCGGCGGTGAGTGTGTGTGTGTGCGTGCGTGGGAGGGGGGACTTATTGAAACAAATTAAAAACATGTCTCCATAAGTATGTTATATGCCAAATATGGTGAAAGTCAGTCATAGATTTGTCAGTTTCCTTAGACATCGAATTCATTTATAGAGCATCGATACGTAATACCGTTGAAATACATGATTGTAACGTTTCCCGCATCGTTTTGACAGTTCCCGCAAAATTGAACATTTTTACATTTCCCGGTGAGACTTTTTTACATTTCCCGTTGATGCAATCTTTGAGAATTCCCGGCATTTTAGAAATCCCATGCTCCACAAGGTAGGACTTTAAAGTCCCACCTTCCTAGTCAGTGCAATAACGAAAGCACCTCTTTTAGGTGCGAGTTGTAAACTTTTTATCTCTCTACAAACTAAATTTGTTCAGATCGCAATTGCTGATCTGTAAATGAAGAAACTCTCACCTAAACTTTCACCCCTCTGAATAATATCTTTCTTACACACCTTTTAATGGGGGAATGTTCACCAGTGAGAAAATAAAATATGGCTCATAAGTATACATCATCCTTTAGAATTCCTCGAAATGAAATGCAAGAACAATTGGTGAGTGTAAAAGGAATACATTGTGCAATGTTTTTATTTGAGCGAGAGTGCTTACATGCATTGAAGTAGAAAGTCGGAGTAATAGGCTAGAGAAAAAAAAAACTGAGATGGGTACAGTTGGAAGGGGGCGTCGCGGGATATGGGTAGTTGTGGTCACGGGCGACGGGTGACCGTGTAGTACAATGTACAAACAATGGGTCGGGGTGTGGAGAAAGGATTTGTAAAAACGCTGGGATTTCAAACAACGTCGCGCCGGGAAATGTAAAAGTCTCGAAAATTGCATCAACAACATTTGTAAAAACGTCTCGACGGGAAATGTGAAAACGTTCAATTTTGCCGGGTATTGTAAAATACATGTTCCTCAACGGTATTACGTACAGATGGTATATAGATAATATCGATGTCTAACAAAACTGCTCATGAACCTTTGCCGTTATCATTTTGTTGTAAACTGCAAAATTTCACCAAACTTGACAGGATATCTTTATGTGATATGATCTTAAAATTTGTTTAAATCAGCCCCCCCCCCCCCCTCGCCGAAGGAGGGGAGGGGAGGGAATTGAAGCCTCAGATTCCGTAAAGTCTGGAAATTTGTAATGTTATTAGTCCCATCAAAAAGAGCTAAGTTAGTGCTATGAGGACTGTAATGACTGAAATTTCATGATAGATTGTGGCGGATCCAGTGGGAATCGAGAAGAGAAAGGGGTGAGGGAAAGGAGAGGTTTTTTTTTCTATTTACTTTGTTATTTTTTCAACATCCTCCTGAAAAATCTAAAACGAATTTCCACCAAACATGGCAAATAACATTTTTATGGTGATCCGATCTCAATGTAAAAGGAACCGCCCTCCCCCTTCCTCCAATACCGCTGAAGGGGGGGGGGGGGGGAGGGGGGTGGTTGAGTTGAAGCCTCACAGTCTGGAATTTTGTATCTTAGTCGAACCAAGTAAAGAAAGGCTATATTAGTGCTATGAAGACATTAATGACTGAAATGTCACGTATGATTATGGCGGATCCAGGTGTGTGTGTGTGTGAGGAGGGGGGGGGGGAATAAAGGGAATATGGTACATTTTCAGCATCTGCTTGAGAAATCTATGACGGGTTTTCACCAATGACATATGGCATCCTTAAAATGACATGATATTATTTTAGTTAAAATGAGCCCTTCTCCCCATACCGGCGAAGGGGTGGGTGGGGAGGGGGTGTATTGGGATGTTGGAGCCTGAGAGTCCTTAAAATATGGGATTTTAAAGACAGTGCTAATTTGGTACTTTGGATATAGACATTAATAACTGAAATTTCATGATTGATCATCAGCGGATCAAGGGGTGCCCTGGTTGGGGGGGGGGATGAGGGTGAGGAGAGAAATTCATTTTCCACGTTTTCAGCATCTTCTTGAAAAAAAAAAAAAAACATACGACGAATTTTCACCAAACTTGACAGATATTTTTGGTGATATATGATTTAATTTTTGTTTAAACTGAGCCCCTCGCCTCACCCCCACAGCTGAAAGGGGGGGGGGTGGGGTAGGGGAGTTGAAGCTTCAGGTCCCAACCTCTGGAATTTTATACCCCAACCACACATAGTGTGTGTGTGGGGGGGGGGGGGGGATATAGGAATCCCTTTGAGGTCGGGTGCACGGTCTGTCGGTCGGTTGCAAAATCTTGTGGATCGAACTCCTCTCTCATTTTATGAGCAATTGACCCCAAATTTGGCGTATGTGACCGCTATCAAAGGCAGATGTGCAAGACTCCATTTCCGTTAGTATTGCATCATGCGTTGCCATGGTAACGGCATATTTCTATACAAAATTGTGGATGGAACTACTCTGTCTTTTTTGTTTAGATGTGCAAGACACCTTTTTCGTTAGTATTGCATAATGAGTCACCATGGCAACGGCAAATTTGTAAAAAAAAACAACAAAATGTTGTGGATCGAACTGCTCTCTCGTTTTTTAAGCAATTCGTCCCAAATTTGGCATGTGTGACCGGTATCGAAGGGTAGATATGCAAGACACCTTTTTCGTTAGTATTGCCTAATGTGTTGCCATGGCAACGGCGTATTTCCATTAAAAAAAAACTCGTGGATCGAACTGCTCTCTCAGTTTTTGAGCAAATCACCCAAAATATGCCTTACTCACTTTTATTTATAAATTTGTTCATGCTGTAGATGATGTCTCCCACACTATTGGAGTTTTCCTTGATTTTTCGAAGGCATTCGACACAATTGACCACGATATTTTGATTTAAAAGCTACGACGTTATGGTGTGCGTGGGAAGGCTGTGGACTGGTTTCGAGATTATCTATCAAACCTAAAACAATTGGTGACTATATATGACCGTGATTATCAGTTGAACTTAATTGCATATGATGTTCTACAGGGATCCTTGTTAGGCCCACTATTGTACATTTTGTACATTTACGATTTTCCTAGCTCCTCGTCGGTTCTTTCCTTTATGTATTTTGCTGATGACTCCAATCTGATTGTACACACAGAGATACTTTTCTTAGCACAATGAATAAAGAACTTAAATCTGGGCAGTCTTAGATATAAGCCAATGAATTGTCACTTAATATAGATTTAACTCATTGTATGCGTTTCAGCAACAGTCTTCAAACCCTTCCCCTTCATATTAAGTTTAATGAAATTGATATATATCAAGTTTGTAGTACAAAATTGAAAGGGCTCTTTATTGATAGCGATTTATCTTGGAAATCCCACGCTAGTTATTCAAGTGATATTCTTCCTAAAAACACGGGTGTTCTTAATAAAGTAAGGAGTGTTTTTCCTAATCAAATTTTGTCTAATCTTTATTCTTCATTGATTACTTCGTACCTTAATTATGGTATTCTTGTGTGGGGGAATGCAAGTAGCAATCATCTTGATGCACTGTTCCGTATTCAAAAACACGCCATAAGAAATATCAACCATGTCGGATATTTGTCCCACACGAATAACTTATTCTTCAAAAATAAAATACTGAAAACATCAGATCTTTTCAGTTAAAACGGTGGCATATGCATGTATAAATTTACTGCCAAAGAGTTACTGGATGTTTTTACTCGGATGTTCAGGAAAAACTATTTGATTCATGATTATCCTACCCGCCAAAGTGATGCATTTCACCTTCCACGTACTCGAATAATTTTCGCTAACAAATACCGATAATATATACGGACCCTAGATACTGGAATGACCTCTGCCAAAGGCAAACATGAAATTTCAATTATTAACGTCTGTATAGCAGTTAATGAGCTCTATCTTTTTTCCCTTTTTTTTCGCTTCGGCAGAAGACGAAAGAAATTAACATTTTTACATTTCCCGGCGAGGCGTTTTTACAAATCCCGTTGATGCAATTTTCGAGATTTTTACATTTCCCCGCGAGACGTTTTTACACTTCCCGGGGATTTAACATATCCCCTTGTTACAAATCCCGGCATTTTTACAAGTCCCTGTGAGACGTTGTTACAAATCCCGGCGTATTTACATATCCCGGCTCCACAAGGCTTTGTGGTAGGGTGGGGGCCGTTTTAGCGAATCAAGATCATTTCATCAGACTTTTGTTTTCACGAAAATGTAGGAAAAAAAAAACCTTCCTCCGATTTCTCACCCCTTCCTCTCCCGAATAGGGCTCCCTGGGTCCATCAAAATCAAACATGAAATTTCAGTCATTAATGTCTTCATAGCATTATCAAGAACATGAACAATTCCAGACTTTACGGACTCTTAGGTTTCAACTCCTTGCCCACTCCCTCCTTCGGTGAGAGGGGGGGGGGGACATATTGGTGAAAATCGGTTATAAAGCTTACAAGAAAATGAAAACGGTAAAGGTTTATGAGCAGTTTTGTTAGACATCGAGATTATTCATATACCATCGTTACGTATTATACCGTTAAAG